>NW_027077715.1:0-221000 GCF_963924675.1 Phocoena phocoena | reverse complement strand
GGTTAGGGGTCGGGGACGGTTTAGGGGACAGGTTAGGGTACGACTATGGTTTATGGTGAGCGAACATGTTAGGGTACGGGTTAGTGTTAGCATACGGGTTAGGATTAGGGAACGGGTTAGGGTAAGGCTTCAGGTAAGGGTTACGGTTAGGGTTAGGGTTAGGGTTAGGGTTAAGGGACGGGGACGGTTTAGGGCACAGTTTAGGGTACGACAACGGTTTAGGGTGAGGGTACGTGTTAGGGTACTGGTTAGTGTTAGCGTACGGGTTAGGATTATGTGACGGGTTAGGGTAAGGCTTCGGGTAAGGGTTAGGGTTAGGGTTAGGGTTAGGTTTTGTGTTAGGATTAGGTGTTGGGGACGGTTTAGGGGACAGTTTAGGTTACGACAATGTTTTAGGATGATTGTACGTGTTAGGGTACGGGTTAGTGTTAGCGTACGTGTTAGGATTAGGCGAGGGGTTAGGGTCAGGCTTCGGGTAAGGGTTAGGGTTAGGGTTAGGGTTAGGGTTAGGGTTAGGGTTAGGGGACCGTGACGGTTTAGGGGACAGGTTAGTGTACAACAGTTTAGGGTGAGCGTAGGTGTTAGGGTACAGTTTAGTGTTAGCGTACGAGTTAGGATTAGGGTACGGGTTAGGGTAAGGCTTCGGGTGAGGGTTTGGGTTAGGTTTAGGGTTAGGGTTATGGGACGGGAACGGTTTAGGGGACAGGTTAAGGTACGACAATGGTTTAGGGTGCGTGTACGTGTTAGGGTATGGGTTAGTGTTAGCGTACGGATTAAGATTAAGGGACGGGTTAGGGTAAGGCTACGGGTAAGATTTAGGGTTAGGGTTAGGGTTAAGGGGCGAGTACAGTTTAGGGTATAGGTTAGGGTACGACAACAATTTAGGGAGAGCGTACCTGTTAGGGTATGGGTTAGGGTTAGCGTACGGGTTAGGATTAGGCTACGGGTTAGTCTAAGGCTTCGGGTAAGGTTTAGGGTTACGGTTATGGTTAGGGGACGGGGACGGTTTATGGGACAGGTTAGGGTACGACAACGGTTTAGGGTGAGCGTACGTGTTAGGGTACAGGTTAGTGTTAGCGTACGCATTAGGATTAAGTGTCGGGTGAGTGTAAGACTTCGGGTAAGTATTAGGGTTAGGGTTAGGGTTATGGGACGGGAATGGTTTAAGGGACAGGTCAGGGTACGACAACGGTTTAGGGTGAGCGTACGTGTTAGGGTACGGGTTAGTGTTAGCGTCCGTTTTAGGATTAGGGGACGGTTTAGCATAAGGCTTCGGGTAAGGGTGAGTGTTAGGGTTAGGTTTAGGGTTAACGTTAGGGGACGGGGACGGTTTAGGGGACAGGTTAGGGTACGACAACGGTTTAGGGTGAGCGTACGTGTTAGGGTATGGGTTAGTGTTAGCGTACAGTTTAGGATTAGGGGACGGTTTAGGGTAAGGCTTCGGGTAAGGTTTAGGGTTAGGGTTAGGGTTAGGGTTAGTGTTAGGGTACGGGGACGGTTTAGGGGACAGGTTAGTGTACGACAATGGTTTAGGGTGAGCGTACGTGTTAGGGTACGGGTTAGTGTTAGCGTACGGTTTAGGATTAGGGAACGGGTTAGGGTAAGGCTTCGGATAAGTGTTAGGGTTTGGGTTAGGGTTAGGGTTAGTGTTAGGGGACGGGGACGGTTTAGGGGACAGGTTAGGTTATGACAACGATTTAGGCTGAGCGTACGTGTTATGGTATGGGTTAGTGTTAGCGTACGGGTTAGTATTAGGGGACGGGTTAGGGTAAGGCTTCAGGTAAGGGGTAGGAATAGGGTTAGGGTTAGGGTTAGTGGATGGGGACGGTTTAGGGGACAGGTTAGGGTACGACCACGGTTTAGGGTGAGCGTACGTGTTAGGGTATGTGTTAGTGTTAGCGAACGTGATAGGTTTAGGGGACGGGTTAGGGTAAGGCTTCGGGTAAGATTTAGGGTTAGGGTTAGGGAACGGGGACGGTTTAGGGGACATGTTAGGGTACGACAACTGTTTAGGGTGAGCGTACATGTTTGGGTACGGGTTACTGTTAGCGTACGGGTTAGGATTAGGGGACGGGTTAGGTTAAGCCTTCGGGTAAGGGTTAGGATAAGGGTTAGGTTTAGGTGACGGCGACGGTTTAGGGGACAGGTTAGGGTACGACAACGGTTTAGGGTGAGCGTACGTGTTAGGATATGGGTTAGTGTTAGCGTACGGGTTAGGATTATGGGATGGGTTAGGTTAAGGCTTCAGGTAAGTGTTTGGGTTAGGGTTAGTGTTAGGGTTAGGGCTAGGGTTAGGGTTATGGGACGGGGACCGTTTAGGGGACAGTGTAGGGTACGACAACGGTTTAGGGTGAGCGTACGTGTTTGGGTACATGTTAGTGTTAGCGTACGGGTTAGGATTAGGGGACGGGTTAGTTTAAGGCTTCGGGTAAGGGTTAGGGTTATGGTTAAGGTTAGGGTTAGGGGACGGGACGGTTTAGGGGACAGGTTAGGGTACGACAACGGTTTAGTGTGAGCGTACATGTTAGTGTACGGGTTAGTGATAGCCTACGGGTTAGGATAAAGGGACGGGTAAGTGTAAGGCTTTGGGTAGGGGTTAGTGTTAGGGTTAGGGTTAGGGTTAGTGTTAGGGGACGGGGACGGTTTAGCGGACAGTTTAGTTTAGGAGAACGGTTTAGGTTGAGCGTACGTGTTAGGGTACGGGATAGTGTTAGCATACGTGTTAGGATTGGGGACGTGTTAGTGGAAGGCTTCGAGTAAGGGTTAGGGTTAGGGTTAGGTTTAGGGGACGGGGACGGTTTAGGATACAGATTAGGATACGACAACAGTGTAGGTTGAGCGTACGTGTTAGGGTACGGGTTAGTTTTAGCGTACGGTTTAGGATTAGGTGACGGTTTAGCATAAGACTTCGGGTAAGGGTTAGGTTTAGGGTTATGTTTAGGGTTAGGGTTAGGGGACGAGGACGATTTAGGTGACAGTTTAGGGTACAGCAACGGTTTAGGGTTAGTGTAGGTTTTATGGTACGGGTTGTGGTTAGGGTTAGGGTTAGGGGATGAGGACGATTTAGGGGACAGGTTACCGTACGACAACGGTTTAGTGTGAGCATACGTGTTAGGGTACGGGTTAGTGTTAGCGTATGGTTTAGGATTAGGGAACGGGTTAGGTTAAGGCTTCGGGTAAAGGTTAGTGTATGTCTTTTCTATTATATATTTGGCATATGGGCCGGAATCTGTGCTAATTTCAATCTCTGGTTTTATGCGGTACCCTAACTCACCTTTCCCCATAAGCAAGCGAAAGTTGTTTTTCTAAATTTGAAACCCTGTTCTCTATTGTAATTCAGTTCATGTGTAATCAAGTTTACATCTCGTGTATTAGTCATATCTTATGATGTTTCTTTTTCTCTGTGACGTATTTCACGTAGTATCACCGTACCCGAAGCCACTCAGTATGCCGCTTCGGGCCTGATGTCAGAGATTTCATTGCTGAGTGATATTCCATTGTACGTACGTACCACAAGTTCTTTATCCATTTTTCACTTTCTGGGATATTGAACTTGTACCGTAGACGAGGTTCTTGTAAACAGAGCCGTCCCAAACTTTGAGGCGGCTGTGTGTTTTTGATTTTAATTTCCCTAAGCTATAGGACCATAAGTGTAAGTGCCATAGGCTGTGTTTCTTCGTTTCTTACGTGTTTCAGGAAACACCATACACTTCTCCAGAGTGGCTGTTGGCAATTTACATCCCGCCCATCAGCAAAACAATGCTCCCTCTTCTCCATGGCCTGTCCTGCCTTTCTAGATTTTACACTTTTTTCAGATGGCCGTTTTGACCGGGGGGTAGTGAGAGTTCAATGTAGTGCAGATTTCCTTTACAGGCTTGCTTGGTTGGCCAAAAAGGGCGTATGCGTTTTTTCCTGAATATATTCAGGAAAAAACGCATACGCCCTTTTTGGCCAAGTGCATCATTGTCGACGTTCTGCCTCTTTTCCTATGCTTTAAGTGCAATTCCAGTCTACCCCCTGAAATCGTTTCCCTGAAATTCTGCCCCGCTTTCAAGTCCTCTTCGCAGGCTTACTTCAATATATTTTTGGACGTTAGCTGTCACTTATAACTCTGCAGGTTTGTGAATTACAGTGCCCCTGAGCTCCTTTCTTCAACTCGCTTTCTTGTGAGCTGGGCACAAAACCGCAGGATTGCTTCAGGCCCTAATCTGTTTCCGGCAGGGCACACTGAGCCTTTTGTTAATTCCTATGCCTGGTTTGAAATGAGCGTTACATTTGCCCGTGCAGACACCTATACCTAGTCTCTCATTGATTCTCCCTATTCCTGTTCATCTTGCACAGAAATTGCAAGCTATGCCAAAGAGGAGGTTAAAGGCACTGACTCTCCTAGCGGGGAGAGTGTTAGTAAAGCATCTGTAATGGTGAACGCGAGGACCAGGATACGAAAACTGAGATGCATTTTAAATCGTTTCCCAATCACACGGTGGACCATACTATGAGTTTTCCATGCATGTTTTAGCTGGAGGAAGAATCCCTTGAACCTGGAGTGTTGGGACCCATGGAATTCGTACCATGCAGTATGACTTCAAAGGGTCTGCATTTGCTCACCGAAACTCACCAATGCTATCAGCCTGAAGTGTCCAGCCTTATGTCTCAACCAGCTCTGGGTGTAGATGTGGTCAATCCCGGTTGCATCACATGCCCTGAGTGAATTATTTAAGAATTGCTCTCTATTTCACTGTCTTTGTGTTTTGTTTTTGAAATTTATTTTGATAATGGGATTTATCGGATTTTCACTGCTGCGTTTCGGCCGCTGTACACACGCTTGATTCTCTTACGGAGACATATAAATCCATGGGTTTTAAGATTCTTCCTAGTCAGGTATATTCCTAGGCGTTGAATATGTGGTGTTGAGTCCATTTCGTTGAGCAAGGAGTAGGTCTTGTCTATTATATATTTGGCTCATGGAATGTTATCTGTGCTAATTTCAGTCTCTGGTTTTATGCAGCACCCCAAGGCACCTTTACCCATAAGGAAGCACTAGTTGGTTTTCAAAATTTGAGACCCTGTTCTGTTTTGTAATTCAGTTCATGTGTAGTCAAGTTTACATTCCGTGTATTAGTGATATCTTATGATGTTTCTTTTTCTGTGTGACGTAGTTCACGTAGAATCACCGTACCTGCATCCACTCACTATGCCGCTACGGGTCTGATGACACCGATTTCATTGCTGAGTGATATTGCATTGCACGTACCTGCCACAACTTCTTTATCCATTTTTTGCTTTCTGGGATACTTACCTGGTACTGTAGACAAGCTTCTTGGGTACACAGCCGTCCCAAACTTTGGGGTGGCTCTCTGTTTTTGATTTTAATTTCCCTAAGCAATAGGCCCATAAGTGCAATTGCCATAGGCTGTGTTGCTTTATTTCTTACGTGTTTCAGGAAACACCATACACTTCTCCAGGGTGGCTGTTCACAATTTACATCCTGCCAATCAGCATAACAAGGCTCCCTGTTCTCCATATCCTGTCCTACCTTTCTGGATTTTACACTTTTTTCAGATGGCCCTTTTGCCCGGGGGGCAGTGAGACTTCATTGTAGTGCAGATTTCCTTTACAGGCTTGCTTGGTTGGCCAAAAAGGGCGTATGCGTTTTTTCCTGAATATATTCAGGAAAAAACGCATACGCCCTTTTTGGCCAAGTGCATCATTGTCGACGTTCTGACTCTTTTCCTATGCTTTCAGGGCAATTCCAGTCTACCCCCTGCAATCGTTTTCCTGAAATTCTGCCCCGCTTTCAAGTCCCCATCGCAGGCTTACTTCAATATATTTTTGGAGGATAGCTGTCATTTATAACTCTGCAGGTTTGTGAATTACAGTGCCCCTGAGCTCCTTTCTTCAACTCGCTTTCTTGTGAGCTGGGCACAAAACCGCAAGACTGCTTCAGGCCCTAATCTGTTTCCAGCAGGTCACACTGAGCCTTTGCTTAATTCCTCTTCCTGTTGGGCAATGAGCGTTACATTTGCCCGTGCAGACACCTACAGCTAGTCTCTCATTGGTTCTCCGTAATCCTGTTCATCTTGCACAGAAATTGCAAGCAGTGCCAAAGAGGAGGTTAAGGGCACTGACTTTCCAAGCGGGGAGAGTGTTAGTAAAGCATCTGGAATGGTGAACCCGAGGACCAGGATACGAAAACTGAGATGCATTTTAAATCGTTTCCCAATCACACGGTGGACGATACTCTGGGTTGCCCATGCATGTTTTAGCTGGAGGAAGAATCCCTTGAACCTGGAGAGTTGGGTCCCATGGAATGGGTACCATGCAGTATGACTTCAAAGGGTCTGCATTTGCTCACCGAAACTCAACAATGCTATCAGCCTGAAGTGTCCAGCCTTATGTCTCAACCAGTTCTGGGAGTAGATGTGGTCAATCACGGTTGCATCACATGCCCTGAGTGAATTATTTAAGAATTGCTCTCTATTTCACTGTCTTTGTGTTTTATTTTCGAAATTTATTTTGATAATGGGATTTATCGGATTTTCACTGCTGCGTTTCGGCCACTGTACACACGCTTGATTCTCTTACGGAGACATATATATCCATGGGTTTTAAGATTCTTCCTATTCAGGTTTTTTCCTAGGCATTGAATATGTGGTGTTGGGTCCATTTCGTTGAGCAAGGAGTAGGTCTTGTCTATTACATATTTGGCTTATGTAAATTTATCTGTGCTAATTTCAGTCTCTGGTTTTATGCAGCACCCCAAGGCACCTTTCCCCATAAGCAAGCACTAGTTTGTTGTCTAAATTTGAGACCCTCTTCTGTTTTGTAATTCAGTTCATGTGTAGTCAAGTTTACATTCCGTGTATTAGTGATATCTTATGATGTTTCTTTTTCTGTGTGATGTAGTTCACGTAGAATCACCGTACCTGCATCCACTCACTATGCCGCTACGGGTCTGATGACACAGATTTCATTGCTGAGTGATATTGCATTGTACATACGTGCCACAACTTCTTTATCCATTTTTTGCTTTCTGGGATATTTACCTGGTACTGTAGACGAGCTTCTTGTGAACACAGCCGTCCCAAATATTGGGGTGGCTGTCTGTTTTTGATTTTAATTTCCGTAAGCTATAGGACCATAAGTGGAAGTGACATAGGCTGTGTTGCTTTGTTTCTTACGTGTTTCAGGAAACACCATACACTTCTCCAGGGTGGCTGCTGGCAATTTACATCCTGCCAATCAGCATAACAAGGCTCCCTGTTCTCCATATCCTGTCCTACCTTTCTGGATTTTACACTTTTTTCAGATGGCCCTTTTGCCCGGGGGGCACTGAGACTTCATTGTAGTGCAGATTTCCTTTACAGGCTTGCTTGGTTGGCCAAAAAGGGCGTATGCGTTTTTTCCTGAATATATTTAGGAAAAAACGCATACGCCCTTTTTGGCCAAGTGCATCATTGTCGACGTTCTGCCTCTTTTCCTATGCTTTCAGGGCAATTCCAGTCTACCGCCTACAATGGTTTTCCTGAAATTCTGCCCCGCTTTTAAGTCCCCTTCGCAGGCTTACTTCAATATATTTTTGGAGGATACCTGTCATTTATAACTCTGCAGGTTTGTGAATTACAGTGCCCCTGACCTCCTTTCTTCAACTCGCTTTCTTGTGAGCTGGGCACAAAACCGCAGGATTGCTTCAGGCCCTAATCTGTTTTCAGTAGGGCACGCTTAGCCTTTGCTTAATTCCTCTTCCTGGTCGGCAATGAGCGTTACATTTGCCCGTGCAGACAGCTACAGCTAGTCTCTCATTGGTTCTCCCTATTCCTGTTCATCTTGCACAGAAATTGCAAGCTGTGCCAAACAGGAGGTTAAAGGCACTGACTCTCCAAGCGGGGAGAGTGTTAGTAAAGCATCTGGAATGGTGAACCCGAGGACCAGCATACGAAAACTGAGATGCATTTTAAATCGTTTCCCAATCACACGGTGGACGATACTCTGGGTTTCCCATGCATGTTTTAGCTGGAGGAAGAATGCCTTGAACCTGGAGAGTTGGGACCCATGGAATGGGTACCATGCAATATGACTTCAAAGGGTCTGCATTTGCTCACCGAAACTCACCAATGCTATCAGCCTGAAGTGTCCAGCCTTATGTCTCAACCAGCTCTGGGTGTAGATGTGGTCAATCCCGGTTGCATCACATGCCCTGAGTGAATTATTTAAAAATTGCTCTCCATTTCACTGTCTTTGTGTTTTGTTTTCGAAATTTATTTTGATAATGGGATTTATCGGATTTTCACTGCTGCGTTTCGGCTGCTGTACACACGCTTGATTATCTTACGGAGACATATATATCCATGGGTTTTAAGATTCTTCCTAGTCAGGTATATTCCTAGGCGTTGAATATGTGGTGTTGGGTCCATTTGGTTGAGCAAGGAGTAGGTTTTGTCAATTACATATTTGGCTTATGGAAAGTTATCTGTGCTAATTTCAGTCTCTGGTTTTATGCAACACCCCAAGGCACCTTTCCCCATAAGCAAGCACTAGTTGGTTTTCTAAATTTGAGACCCTGTTCTGTTTTGTAATTCAGTTCATGTGTAGTCAAGTTTACATTCCGTGTATTAGTGATATCTTATGATGTTTCTTTTTCTGTGTGACGTAGTTCACGTAGAATCACCGTACCTGCATCCACTCACTATGCCGCTACGGGCCTGATGACACAGATTTCATTGCTGAGTGATATTGCATTGCACGTACGTGCCACAACTTCTTTATCCATTTTTTGCTTTCTGGGATATTTACCTGATACTGTAGACGAGCTTCTTGTTAACACAGCCGTCCCAAATATTGGGGTGGCTGTCTGTTTTTGATTTTAATTTCCGTAAGCTATAGGACCATAAGTGGAAGTGCCATAGGCTGTGTTGCTTTGTTTCTTACGTGTTTCAGGAAACACCATACACTTCTCCAGGGTGGCTGCTGGCAATTTACATCCTGCCAATCAGCATAACAAGGCTCCCTGTTCTCCATATCCTGTCCTACCTTTCTGGATTTTACACTTTTTTCAGATGGCCCTTTTGCCCGGGGGGCAGTGAGACTTCATTGTAGTGCAGATTTCCTTTACAGGCTTGCTTGGTTGGCCTAAAGTGCGTATGCGTTTTTTCCTGAATATATTCAGGAAAAAACGCATACGCCCTTTTTGGCGAAGTGCATCATTGTCGACGTTCTGCCTCTTTTCCTATGCTCTCAGGGCAATTCCAGTCTACCCCCTGCAATGGTTTTCCTGAATCTCTGTCCCGCTTTCAAGTCCCCTTCGCAGGCTTACTTCAATATATTTTTGGAGGATAGCTGTCATTTATAACTCTGCAGGTTTGTGAATTACAGTGCCCCTGAGCTCCTTTCTTCAACTCGCTTTCTTGTGAGCTGGGCACAAAACCGCAGGATTGCTTAAGGCCCTAATATGTTTCCGGCAGGGCACGCTGTGCCTTTGGTTAATTCCTCTTCCTGGTGGGAAATGAGCGTTAGATTTGCCCGTGCAGACACCTATAGCTGGTCTCTCATTGGTTCTCCCTATTCCTGTTCATCTTGCACAGAAATTGCAAGCTGTGCCAAAGAGGAGGTTAAAGGCACTGACTCTCCAAGCAGGGAGAGTGTTAGTAAAGCATCTGGAATGGTGAACCCGAGGACCAGGATACGAAAACTGAGATGCATTTTAAATCGTTTCCCAATCGCACGGTGGACGATACTCTGGGTTGCCCATGCATGGTTTAGCTGGAGGAAGAATCCCTTGAACCTGGAGAGTTGGGACCCATGGAATGGGTACCATGCAGCATGACTTCAAAGGGTCTGCATTTGCTCACCGAAACTCACCAATGCTATCAGCCTGAAGTGTCCAGCCTTATGTCTCAACCAGCTCTGGGTGTAGATGTGGTCAATCCCGGTTGCATCACATGCCGTGAGTGAATTATTTAAGAATTGCTCTCAATTTCACTGTCTTTGTGTTTTGTTTTTGAAATTTATTTGGATAATGGGATTTATCGGATTTTGACTGCTGCGTTTCGGCCGCTGTACACACGCTTGATTCTCTTACGGAGACATATATATCCATGGGTTTTAAGATTCTTCCTAGTAAGGTATATTCCTAGGCGTTGAATATGTGGTGTTGGGTCCGTTTCGTTGAGCAAGGAGTAGGTCTTGTCTATTACATATTTGGCTTATGGAAAGTTATCTGTGCTAATTTCAGTCTCTGGTGTTATGCAGCACCACAAGGTACCTTTCCCCAGAAGCAAGCACAAGTTGATTTTCTAAATTTGAGACCCTGTTCTGTTTTGTAATTCAGTTCATGTGTAGCCAAGTTTACATTCCGTGTATTAGTGATATCTTATGATGTTTCTATTTCTGTGTGACGTAGTTCACGTAGAATCACCGTACCTGCATCCACTCACTATGCCGCTACGGGCCTGATGACACAGATTTCATTGCTGAGTGATATTGCATTGTACGTACGTGCCACAACTTTTTTACCCATTTTTTGCTTTCTGGGATATTTACCTGATACTGTAGACGAGCTTCTTGTGAACAGAGCCGTCCCAAATATTGGGGTGGCTGTCTGTTTTTGATTTTAATTTCCATAAGCTATAGGACGATAAGTGGAAGTGCCATAGGTTGTGTTGCTTTGTTTCTTATGTGCTTCAGGAAACACCATACACTTCTCCAGGGTGGCTGCTGGCAATTTACATCCTGCCAATCAGCATAACAAGGCTCCCTGTTCTCCATATCCTGTCCTACCTTTCTGGATTTTACACTTTTTTCAGATGGCCCTTTTTCCCGGGGGCAGTGAGACTTCATTGTAGTGAAGGCTTGTAGTGGAGGATTTACTGGCTTCCTTGGTTGGCCAAAAAGGGCGTATGCGTTTTTCCTGAATACAGGAAAAAACGCCTACGCCGTTTTTGGCCAAGTGCATCATTGTCGACGTTGTGCCTCTTTTCCTATGCTTTCAGGGCAATTCCAATCTACCCATTGCAATCGTTTTCCTGAAATTCTGCCCCGGTTTCAAGTCCCCTTCGCAGGCTTACTTCAATATATTTTTGGAGGATAGCTGTCATTTATAACTCTGCAGGTTTGTGAATTACAGTGCCACTGAGCTCCTTTCTTCAACTCTCTTTCTTGTGAGCTGGGCACAAAACCGCAGGATTGCTTCAGGCCCTAATCTGTTTCCAGCAGGGCATGCTGAGCCTTTGGTTAATTCCTCTCCCTGTTGGGAAATGAGCGTTACATTTGCCCGTGCAGTCACCTATAGCTAGTCTCTCATTGGTTCTCCCTATTCCTGTTCATCTTGCACAGAAATTGCAAGCTGTGCCAAAGAGGAGGTTAAAGGCACTGATTCTCCAATCCGGGAGAGTGTTAGTAAAGCATCTGGAATGGTGAACCCGAGGACCGGGATACGAAAACTGAGATGCATTTTAAATCGTTTCCCAATCACACGGTGGACCATACTGTGTGTTTTCCATGCATGTTTTAGCTGGAGGAAGAATCCCTTGAACCTGGAGAGTTGGGACCCATGGAATAGGTACCATTCAGTATGACTTCAAAGGGTCTGAATTTGCTCACCGAAACTCACCAATGCTATCAGTCTGAAGTGTCCAGCCTTATGTCTCAACCAGCTCTGGGTGTAGATGTGTTAAATCCCGGTTGCATCACATGCCCTGAGTGAATTATTTAAGAATTGCTCTCTATTTCACTGTCTTTGTGTTTTGTTTTTGAAATTTATTTTGATAATGGGATTTATCGGATTTTCACTGCTGCGTTTACGCCGCTGTACACACGCTTGGTTCTCTTACGGACACATATAAATCCATGGGTTTTAAGATTCTTCCTAGTCAGGTATATTCCTAGGCGTTGAATATATGGTGTTGAGTCCATTTCGTAGAGCAAGGAGTAGGTCTTGTCTATTACATATGTGGCTTATGGAAAGTTTTCTGTGCTAATTTCAGTCTCTGGTTTTATGCAGCTCCCCAACGCACCTTTCCCCATAAGCAAGCACTAGTTGGTTTTCTAAATTTGAGACCCTGTTCTGTTTTGTAATTCAGTTCATGTGTAGTCAAGTTTACATTCCGTGTATTAGTGATATCTTATGATGTTTCTTTTTCTGTGTGACGTAGTTCACGTAGAATCACCGTACCTGCATCCACTCACTATGCCGCTACGGGCCTGTGGACACAGATTTCATTACTGAGTGATATTGCATTGCACGTACGTGCCACAACTTCTTTATCCATTTTTTGCTTTCTGGGATATTTACCTGGTACTGTAGACGAGCTTCTTGGGAACACAGCCGTCCCAAATTTTGGGGTGGCTCTCTGTTTTTGATTTTAATTTCCCTAAGCAATAGGACCATAAGTGCAATTGCCATAGGCTGTGTTGCTTTATTTCTTACGTGTTTCAGGAAACACCATACACTTCTCCAGGGTGGCTGTTCACAATTTACATCCTGCTAATCAACATAACAAGGCTCCCTGTTTTCCATATCCTGTCCTACCTTTCTGGATTTTACACTTTTTTCAGATGGCCCTTTTGCCCGGGGGGCAGTGAGATTTCATTGTAGTGCAGATTTCCTTTACAGGCTTGCTTGGTTGTCCAAAAAGGGCGTATGCGTTTTTTCCTGAATATATTCAGGAAAAAACGCATACGCACTTTTTGGCCAAGTGCATCATTATCGACGTTGTGCCTCTTTTCCTATGCTTTCAGGGCAATTCCAGTCTACCCCCTGCAATCGTTTTCCTGACATTCTGCCCCGCTTTCAAATCCCCTTTCCAGGCTTACTTCAATATACTTTTGGAAGAGAGCTGTCATTTATAACTCTGCAGGTTTGTGAATTACAGTGCCCCTGAGCTCCTTTCTTCAACTCGCTTTCTTGTGAGCTGGGCACAAAACCGCAGGATTGCTTCAGGCCCTAATCAGTTTCCGGCAGGGCACACTGAGCCTTTTGTTAATTCCTATGCCTGGTTGGAAATGAGCATTACATTTGCCCGTGCAGACACCTATACCTAGTCTCTCATTGATTCTCCCTATTCCTGTTCATCTTGCACAGAAATTGCAAGCTATGCCAAAGAGGAGGTTAAAGGCACTGACTCTCCAAGCGGGGAGAGTGTTAGTAAAGCATCTGTAATGGTGAACGCGAGGACCAGGATACGAAAACTGAGATGCATTTTAAATCGTTTCCCAATCACACGGTGGACCATACTATGAGTTTTCCATGCATGTTTTAGCTGGAGGAAGAATCCCTTGAACCTGGAGTGTTGGGACCCATGGAATTCGTACCATGCAGTATGACTTCAAAGTGTCTGCATTTGCTCACCGAAACTCACCAATGCTATCAGCCTGAAGTGTCCAGCGTTATGTCTCAACAAGCTCTGGGTGTAGATGTGTTAAATCCCGGTTGCATCACATGCTCTGAGTGAATTATTTAAGAATTGCTCTCTATTTCACTGTCTTTGTGTTTTGTTTTTGAAATTTATTTTGATAATGGGATTTATCGGATTTTCACTGCTGCGTTTCGGCCGCTGTACACACTCTTGATTCTCTTACGGAGACATATAAATCCATGGGTTTTAAGATTCTTCCTAGTCAGGTATATTCCTAGGCGTTGAATATGTGGTGTTGAGTCCATTTCGTTGAGCAAGGAGTAGGTCTTGTCTATTATATATTTGGCTCATGGAATGTTATCTGTGCTAATTTCAGTCTCTGGTTTTATGCAGCACCCCAAGGCACCTTTACCCATAAGGAAGCACTAGTTGGTTTTCAAAATTTGAGACCCTGTTCTGTTTTGTAATTCAGTTCATGTGTAGTCAAGTTTACATTCCGTGTATTAGTGATATCTTATGATGTTTCTTTTTCTGTGTGACGTAGTTCACGTAGAATCACCGTACCTGCATCCACTCACTATGCCGCTACGGGTCTGATGACACCGATTTCATTGCTGAGTGATATTGCATTGCACGTACCTGCCACAACTTCTTTATCCATTTTTTGCTTTCTGGGATACTTACCTGGTACTGTAGACAAGCTTCTTGGGAACACAGCCGTCCCAAACTTTGGGGTGGCTCTCTGTTTTTGATTTTAATTTCCCTAAGCAATAGGCCCATAAGTGCAATTGCCATAGGCTGTGTTGCTTTATTTCTTACGTGTTTCAGGAAACACCATACACTTTTCCAGGGTGGCTGCTCACAATTTACATCCTGCCAATCAGCATAACAAGGCTCCCTGTTCTCCATATCCTGTCCTACCTTTCTGGATTTTACACTTTTTTCAGATGGCCCTTTTGCCCGGGGGAGCAGTGAGACTTCATTGTAGTGCAGATTTCCTTTACAGGCTTGCTTGGTTGGCCAAAAAGGGCGTATGCGTTTTTTCCTGAATATATTCAGGAAAAAACGCATACGCCCTTTTTGGCCAAGTGCATCATTGTCGACGTTCTGCCTCTTTTCCTATGCTTTCAGGGCAATTCCAGTCTACCCCCTGCAATCGTTTTCCTGAAATTCTGTCCCGCTTTCAAGTCCCCATCGCAGGCTTACTTCAATATATTTTTGGAGGATAGCTGTCATTTATAACTCTGCAGGTTTGTGAATTACAGTGCCCCTGAGCTCCTTTCTTCAACTCGCTTTCTTGTGAGCTGGGCACAAAACCGCAAGAGTGCTTCAGGCCCTAATCTGTTTCCAGCAGGTCACACTGAGCCTTTGCTTAATTCCACTTCCTGTTGGGCAATGAGCGTTACATTTGCCCGTGCAGACACCTACAGCTAGTCTCTCATTGGTTCTCCGTATTCCTATTCATCTTGCACAGAAATTGCAAGCAGTGGCAAAGAGGAGGTTAAGGGCACTGACTTTCCAAGCGGGGAGAGTGTTAGTAAAGCATCTGGAATGGTGAACCCGAGGACCAGGATACGAAAACTGAGATGCATTTTAAATCGTTTCCCAATCACACGGTGGACGATACTCTGGGTTTCCCATGCATGTTTTAGCTGGAGGAAGAATCCCTTGAACCAGGAGAGTTGGGTCCCATGGAATGGGTACCATGCAGTATGACTTCAAAGGGTCTGCATTTGCTCACCGAAACTCAACAATGCTATCAGCCTGAAGTGTCCAGCCTTATGTCTCAACCAGTTCTGGGAGTAGATGTGGTCAATCACGGTTGCATCACATGCCCTGAGTGAATTATTTAAGAATTGCTTTCTATTTCACTGTCTTTGTGTTTTATTTTCGAAATTTATTTTGATAATGGGATTTATCGGATTTTCACTGCTGCGTTTCGGCCACTGTACACACGCTTGATTCTCTTACGGAGACATATAAATCCATGGGTTTTAAGATTCTTCCTAATCAGGTTTTTTCCTAGGCATTGAATATGTGGTGTTGGGTCCATTTCGTTGAGCAAGGAGTAGGTCTTGTCTATTACATATTTGGCTTATGTAAATTTATCTGTGCTAATTTCAGTCTCTGGTTTTATGCAGCACCCCAAGGCACCTTTCCCCATAAGCAAGCACTAGTTTGTTTTCTAAATTTGAGACCCTCTTCTGTTTTGTAATTCAGTTCATGTGTAGTCAAGTTTACATTCCGTGTATTAGTGATATCTTATGATGTTTCTTTTTCTGTGTGACGTAGTTCACGTAGAATCACCGTACCTGCATCCACTCACTATGCCGCTACGGGTCTGATGACACAGATTTCATTGCTGAGTGATATTGCATTTTACGTACGTGCCACAACTTCTTTATCCATTTTTTGCTTTCTGGGATATTTACCTGATACTGTAGACGAGCTACTTGTGAACACAGCCGTCCCAAATATTGGGGTGGCTGTCTGTTTTTGATTTTAATTTCCGTAAGCTATAGGACCATAAGTGGAAGTGACATAGGCTGTGTTGCTTTGTTTCTTACGTGTTTCAGGAAACACCATACACTTCTCCATGGTGGCTGCTGGCAATTTACATCCTGCCAATCAGCATAACAAGGCTCCCTGTTCTCCATATCCTGTCCTACCTTTCTGGATTTTACACTTTTTTCAGATGGCCCTTTTTCCCGGGGGCAGTGAGACTTCATTGTAGTGAAGGCTTGTAGTGGAGGATTTACTGGCTTCCTTGGTTGGCCAAAAAGGGCGTATGCGTTTTTCCTGAATACAGGAAAAAACGCCTACGCCGTTTTTGGCCAAGTGCATCATTGTCGACGTTGTGCCTCTTTTCCTATGCTTTCAGGGCAATTCCAATCTACCCATTGCAATCGTTTTCCTGAAATTCTGCCCCGGTTTCAAGTCCCCTTCGCAGGCTTACTTCAATATATTTTTGGAGGATAGCTGTCATTTATAACTCTGCAGGTTTGTGAATTACAGTGCCACTGAGCTCCTTTCTTCAACTCTCTTTCTTGTGAGCTGGGCACAAAACCGCAGGATTGCTTCAGGCCCTAATCTGTTTCCAGCAGGGCATGCTGAGCCTTTGGTTAATTCCTCTCCCTGTTGGGAAATGAGCGTTACATTTGCCCGTGCAGTCACCTATAGCTAGTCTCTCATTGGTTCTCCCTATTCCTGTTCATCTTGCACAGAAATTGCAAGCTGTGCCAAAGAGGAGGTTAAAGGCACTGATTCTCCAATCCGGGAGAGTGTTAGTAAAGCATCTGGAATGGTGAACCCGAGGACCGGGATACGAAAACTGAGATGCATTTTAAATCGTTTCCCAATCACACGGTGGACCATACTGTGTGTTTTCCATGCATGTTTTAGCTGGAGGAAGAATCCCTTGAACCTGGAGAGTTGGGACCCATGGAATAGGTACCATTCAGTATGACTTCAAAGGGTCTGAATTTGCTCACCGAAACTCACCAATGCTATCAGTCTGAAGTGTCCAGCCTTATGTCTCAACCAGCTCTGGGTGTAGATGTGTTAAATCCCGGTTGCATCACATGCCCTGAGTGAATTATTTAAGAATTGCTCTCTATTTCACTGTCTTTGTGTTTTGTTTTTGAAATTTATTTTGATAATGGGATTTATCGGATTTTCACTGCTGCGTTTACGCCGCTGTACACACGCTTGGTTCTCTTACGGACACATATAAATCCATGGGTTTTAAG
Organism: Phocoena phocoena; assembly: GCF_963924675.1. NCBI lineage: Eukaryota > Metazoa > Chordata > Mammalia > Artiodactyla > Phocoenidae > Phocoena > Phocoena phocoena. The sequence continues at coordinate 203,899 of NW_027077715.1, read as the reverse complement.
ATTCTTCCTAGTCAGGTATATTCCTAGGCGTTGAATATATGGTGTTGAGTCCATTTCGTAGAGCAAGGAGTAGGTCTTGTCTATTACATATGTGGCTTATGGAAAGTTTTCTGTGCTAATTTCAGTCTCTGGTTTTATGCAGCTCCCCAACGCACCTTTCCCCATAAGCAAGCACTAGTTGGTTTTCTAAATTTGAGACCCTGTTCTGTTTTGTAATTCAGTTCATGTGTAGTCAAGTTTACATTCCGTGTATTAGTGATATCTTATGATGTTTCTTTTTCTGTGTGACGTAGTTCACGTAGAATCACCGTACCTGCATCCACTCACTATGCCGCTACGGGCCTGTGGACACAGATTTCATTACTGAGTGATATTGCATTGCACGTACGTGCCACAACTTCTTTATCCATTTTTTGCTTTCTGGGATATTTACCTGGTACTGTAGACGAGCTTCTTGGGAACACAGCCGTCCCAAATTTTGGGGTGGCTCTCTGTTTTTGATTTTAATTTCCCTAAGCAATAGGACCATAAGTGCAATTGCCATAGGCTGTGTTGCTTTATTTCTTACGTGTTTCAGGAAACACCATACACTTCTCCAGGGTGGCTGTTCACAATTTACATCCTGCTAATCAACATAACAAGGCTCCCTGTTTTCCATATCCTGTCCTACCTTTCTGGATTTTACACTTTTTTCAGATGGCCCTTTTGCCCGGGGGGCAGTGAGATTTCATTGTAGTGCAGATTTCCTTTACAGGCTTGCTTGGTTGTCCAAAAAGGGCGTATGCGTTTTTTCCTGAATATATTCAGGAAAAAACGCATACGCACTTTTTGGCCAAGTGCATCATTATCGACGTTGTGCCTCTTTTCCTATGCTTTCAGGGCAATTCCAGTCTACCCCCTGCAATCGTTTTCCTGACATTCTGCCCCGCTTTCAAATCCCCTTTCCAGGCTTACTTCAATATACTTTTGGAAGAGAGCTGTCATTTATAACTCTGCAGGTTTGTGAATTACAGTGCCCCTGAGCTCCTTTCTTCAACTCGCTTTCTTGTGAGCTGGGCACAAAACCGCAGGATTGCTTCAGGCCCTAATCAGTTTCCGGCAGGGCACACTGAGCCTTTTGTTAATTCCTATGCCTGGTTGGAAATGAGCATTACATTTGCCCGTGCAGACACCTATACCTAGTCTCTCATTGATTCTCCCTATTCCTGTTCATCTTGCACAGAAATTGCAAGCTATGCCAAAGAGGAGGTTAAAGGCACTGACTCTCCAAGCGGGGAGAGTGTTAGTAAAGCATCTGTAATGGTGAACGCGAGGACCAGGATACGAAAACTGAGATGCATTTTAAATCGTTTCCCAATCACACGGTGGACCATACTATGAGTTTTCCATGCATGTTTTAGCTGGAGGAAGAATCCCTTGAACCTGGAGTGTTGGGACCCATGGAATTCGTACCATGCAGTATGACTTCAAAGTGTCTGCATTTGCTCACCGAAACTCACCAATGCTATCAGCCTGAAGTGTCCAGCGTTATGTCTCAACAAGCTCTGGGTGTAGATGTGTTAAATCCCGGTTGCATCACATGCTCTGAGTGAATTATTTAAGAATTGCTCTCTATTTCACTGTCTTTGTGTTTTGTTTTTGAAATTTATTTTGATAATGGGATTTATCGGATTTTCACTGCTGCGTTTCGGCCGCTGTACACACTCTTGATTCTCTTACGGAGACATATAAATCCATGGGTTTTAAGATTCTTCCTAGTCAGGTATATTCCTAGGCGTTGAATATGTGGTGTTGAGTCCATTTCGTTGAGCAAGGAGTAGGTCTTGTCTATTATATATTTGGCTCATGGAATGTTATCTGTGCTAATTTCAGTCTCTGGTTTTATGCAGCACCCCAAGGCACCTTTACCCATAAGGAAGCACTAGTTGGTTTTCAAAATTTGAGACCCTGTTCTGTTTTGTAATTCAGTTCATGTGTAGTCAAGTTTACATTCCGTGTATTAGTGATATCTTATGATGTTTCTTTTTCTGTGTGACGTAGTTCACGTAGAATCACCGTACCTGCATCCACTCACTATGCCGCTACGGGTCTGATGACACCGATTTCATTGCTGAGTGATATTGCATTGCACGTACCTGCCACAACTTCTTTATCCATTTTTTGCTTTCTGGGATACTTACCTGGTACTGTAGACAAGCTTCTTGGGAACACAGCCGTCCCAAACTTTGGGGTGGCTCTCTGTTTTTGATTTTAATTTCCCTAAGCAATAGGCCCATAAGTGCAATTGCCATAGGCTGTGTTGCTTTATTTCTTACGTGTTTCAGGAAACACCATACACTTTTCCAGGGTGGCTGCTCACAATTTACATCCTGCCAATCAGCATAACAAGGCTCCCTGTTCTCCATATCCTGTCCTACCTTTCTGGATTTTACACTTTTTTCAGATGGCCCTTTTGCCCGGGGGAGCAGTGAGACTTCATTGTAGTGCAGATTTCCTTTACAGGCTTGCTTGGTTGGCCAAAAAGGGCGTATGCGTTTTTTCCTGAATATATTCAGGAAAAAACGCATACGCCCTTTTTGGCCAAGTGCATCATTGTCGACGTTCTGCCTCTTTTCCTATGCTTTCAGGGCAATTCCAGTCTACCCCCTGCAATCGTTTTCCTGAAATTCTGTCCCGCTTTCAAGTCCCCATCGCAGGCTTACTTCAATATATTTTTGGAGGATAGCTGTCATTTATAACTCTGCAGGTTTGTGAATTACAGTGCCCCTGAGCTCCTTTCTTCAACTCGCTTTCTTGTGAGCTGGGCACAAAACCGCAAGAGTGCTTCAGGCCCTAATCTGTTTCCAGCAGGTCACACTGAGCCTTTGCTTAATTCCACTTCCTGTTGGGCAATGAGCGTTACATTTGCCCGTGCAGACACCTACAGCTAGTCTCTCATTGGTTCTCCGTATTCCTATTCATCTTGCACAGAAATTGCAAGCAGTGGCAAAGAGGAGGTTAAGGGCACTGACTTTCCAAGCGGGGAGAGTGTTAGTAAAGCATCTGGAATGGTGAACCCGAGGACCAGGATACGAAAACTGAGATGCATTTTAAATCGTTTCCCAATCACACGGTGGACGATACTCTGGGTTTCCCATGCATGTTTTAGCTGGAGGAAGAATCCCTTGAACCAGGAGAGTTGGGTCCCATGGAATGGGTACCATGCAGTATGACTTCAAAGGGTCTGCATTTGCTCACCGAAACTCAACAATGCTATCAGCCTGAAGTGTCCAGCCTTATGTCTCAACCAGTTCTGGGAGTAGATGTGGTCAATCACGGTTGCATCACATGCCCTGAGTGAATTATTTAAGAATTGCTTTCTATTTCACTGTCTTTGTGTTTTATTTTCGAAATTTATTTTGATAATGGGATTTATCGGATTTTCACTGCTGCGTTTCGGCCACTGTACACACGCTTGATTCTCTTACGGAGACATATAAATCCATGGGTTTTAAGATTCTTCCTAATCAGGTTTTTTCCTAGGCATTGAATATGTGGTGTTGGGTCCATTTCGTTGAGCAAGGAGTAGGTCTTGTCTATTACATATTTGGCTTGTGTAAATTTATCTGTGCTAATTTCAGTCTCTGGTTTTATGCAGCACCCCAAGGCACCTTTCCCCATAAGCAAGCACTAGTTTGTTTTCTAAATTTGAGACCCTCTTCTGTTTTGTAATTCAGTTCATGTGTAGTCAAGTTTACATTCCGTGTATTAGTGATATCTTATGATGTTTCTTTTTCTGTGTGACGTAGTTCACGTAGAATCACCGTACCTGCATCCACTCACTATGCCGCTACGGGTCTGATGACACAGATTTCATTGCTGAGTGATATTGCATTTTACGTACGTGCCACAACTTCTTTATCCATTTTTTGCTTTCTGGGATATTTACCTGATACTGTAGACGAGCTACTTGTGAACACAGCCGTCCCAAATATTGGGGTGGCTGTCTGTTTTTGATTTTAATTTCCGTAAGCTATAGGACCATAAGTGGAAGTGACATAGGCTGTGTTGCTTTGTTTCTTACGTGTTTCAGGAAACACCATACACTTCTCCATGGTGGCTGCTGGCAATTTACATCCTGCCAATCAGCATAACAAGGCTCCCTGTTCTCCATATCCTGTCCTACCTTTCTGGATTTTACACTTTTTTCAGATGGCCCTTTTGCCCGGGGGGCAGTGAGACTTCATTGTAGTGCAGATTTCCTTTACAGGCTTGCTTGGTTGGCCAAAAAGGGCGTATGCGTTTTTTCCTGAATATATTTAGGAAAAAACGCATACGCCCTTTTTGGCCAAGTGCATCATTGTCGACGTTCTGCCTCTTTTCCTATGCTTTCAGGGCAATTCCAGTCTACCGCCTGCAATGGTTTTCCTGAACCTCTGCCCCGCTTTCAAGTCCCCTTCGCAGGCTTACTTCAATATATTTTTGGAGGATAGCTGTCATTTATAACTCTGCAGGTTTGTGAATTACAGTGCCCCTGAGCTCCTTTCTTCAAATGGCTTTCTTGTGAGCTGGGCACAAAACCGCAGGATTGCTTCAGGCCCTAATCTGTTTCCGGCAGGGCACGCTGTGCCTTTGGTTAATTCACTTCCTGGTGGGAAATGAGCGTTACATTTGCCCGTGCAGACACATATAGCTAGTCTGTCATTGGTTCTCCCTATTCCTGTTCATCTTGCACAGAAATTGCAAGCTGTGCCAAACAGGAGGTTAAAGGCACTTACTCTCCAAGCGGGGAGAGTGTTAGTAAAGCATCTGGAATGGTGAACCCGAGGACCAGGATACGAAAACTGAGATGCATTTTAAATCGTTTCCCAATCACATGGTGGACGATACTCTGGGTTTCCCATGCATGTTTTCGCAGGAGGAAGAATGCCTTGAACCTGGAGAGTTGGGACCCATGGAATGGGTACCATGCAGTATGACTTCAAAGGGTCTGCATTTGCTCACCGAAACTCACCAATGCTATCAGCCTGAAGTGTCCAGCCTTATGTCTCAACCAGCTCTGGGTGTAGATGTGGTCAATCCCGGTTGCATCACATGCCCTGAGTGAATTATTTAAGAATTGCTCTCTATTTCACTGTCTTTGTGTTTTGTTTTCGAAATTTATTTTGATAATGGGATTTATCGGATTTTCACTGCTGCGTTTCGACCACAGTACACACGCTTGATTCTCTTACGGAGACATATATATCCATGGGTTTTAAGATTCTTCCTAGTCAGGTATATTCCTAGGCGTTGAATATGTGGTGTTGGGTCCATTTCGTTGAGCAAGGAGTAGGTCTTGTCTATTACATATTTGGCTTATGGAAAGTTATCTGTTCTAATTTCTGTCTCTGGTTTTATGCAGCACCCCAACGCACCTTTCCCCATAAGCAAGCACTAGTTGGTTTTCTAAATTTGAGACCCTGTTCTGTTTTGTAATTCAGTTCATGTGTAGTCAAGTTTACATTCCGTGTATTAGTGATATCTTATGATGTTTCTTTTTCTGTGTGACGTAGTTCACGTAGAATCACCGTACCTGCATCCACTCACTATGCCGCTACGGGCCTGATGACACAGATTTCATTGCTGAGTGATATTGCATTGCACGTACGTGCCACAACTTCTTTATCCATTTTTTGCTTTCTGGGATATTTACCTGATACTGTAGACGAGCTTCTTGTTAACACAGCCGTCCCAAATATTGGGGTGGCTGTCTGTTTTTGATTTTAATTTCCGTAAGCTATAGGACCATAAGTGGAAGTGCCATAGGCTGTGTTGCTTTGTTTCTTACGTGTTTCAGGAAACACCATACACTTCTCCAGGGTGGCTGCTGGCAATTTACATCCTGCCAATCAGCATAACAAGGCTCCCTGTTCTCCATATCCTGTCCTACCTTTCTGGATTTTACACTTTTTTCAGATGGCCCTTTTGCCCGGGGGGCAGTGAGACTTCATTGTAGTGCAGATTTCCTTTACAGGCTTGCTTGGTTGGCCTAAAGTGCGTATGCGTTTTTTCCTGAATATATTCAGGAAAAAACGCATACGCCCTTTTTGGCGAAGTGCATCATTGTCGACGTTCTGCCTCTTTTCCTAGGCTGTCAGGGCAATTCCAGTCTACCCCCTGCAATGGTTTTCCTGAATCTCTGTCCCGCTTTCAAGTCCCCTTCGCAGGCTTACTTCAATATATTTTTGGAGGATAGCTGTCATTTATAACTCTGCAGGTTTGTGAATTACAGTGCCCCTGAGCTCCTTTCTTCAACTCGCTTTCTTGTGAGCTGGGCACAAAACCGCAGGATTGCTTAAGGCCCTAATATGTTTCCGGCAGGGCACGCTGAGCCTTTGGTTAATTCCTCTTCCTGGTGGGAAATGAGCGTTAGATTTGCCCGTGCAGACACCTATAGCTGGTCTCTCATTGGTTCTCCCTATTCCTGTTCATCTTGCACAGAAATTGCAAGCTGTGCCAAAGAGGAGGTTAAAGGCACTGACTCTCCAAGCAGGGAGAGTGTTAGTAAAGCATCTGGAATGGTGAACCCGAGGACCAGGATACGAAAACTGAGATGCATTTTAAATCGTTTCCCAATCGCACGGTGGACGATACTCTGGGTTGCCCATGCATGGTTTAGCTGGAGGAAGAATCCCTTGAACCTGGAGAGTTGGGAACCATTCAATGGGTACCATTCAGTATGACTTCAAAGGGTCTGCATTTGCTCACCGAAACTCACCAATGCTATCAGCCTGAAGTGTCCAGCCTTATGTCTCAACCAGCTCTGGGTGTAGATGTGGTCAATCCCGGTTGCATCACATGCCCTGGGTGAATTATTTAAGAATTGCTATTTCACTGTCTTTGTGTTTTGTTTAAAAAATTTATTTTGATAATGGGATTTATCGGATTTTCACTACTGCGTTTCGGCCACTGTACACACGCTTGATTCTCTTACGGAGACATATATATCCATGGGTTTTAAGATTCTTCCTAGTCAGGTATATTCCTTGGCGTTGAATATGTGGTTTTGGGTCCATTTCGTTGAGCAAGGAGTAGGTCTTGTCTATTACATATTTGGCTTATGGAAAGTTATCTGTGCTAATTTCAGTCTCTGGTTTTATGCAGCACCCCAAGGCACCTTTCCCCATAAGCAAGCACTAGTTGGTTTTCTAAATTTGAGACCCTGTTCTGTTTTGTAATTCAGTTCATGTGTAGTCAAGTTTACATTCCGTGTATTAGTGATATCTTATGATGTTTCTTTTTCTGTGTGACTTAGTTCACGTAGAATCACCGTACCTGCATCCACTCACTATGCCGCTACGAGCCTGATGACACAGATTTCATTGCTGAGTGATATTGCATTGCACGTACGTGCCACAACTTCTTTATCCATTTTTTGCTTTCTGGGATATTTACCTGGTACTGTAGACGAGCTTCCTGGGAACACAGCCGTCCCAAACTTTGGGGTGGCTCTCTGTTTTTGATTTTAATTTCCCTAAGGAATAGGACCATAAGTGCAATTGCCATAGGCTGTGTTGCTTTATTTCTTACGTCTTTCAGGAAACACCATACACTTCCCCAGGGTGGCTGTTGGCAATTTACATCCTGCCAATCAGCATAACAAGGCTCCCTGTTCTCCATATCCTGTCCTACCTTTCTGGATTTTACACTTTTTTTAGATGGCCCTCTTGCCCCGGTGGCAGTGAGACTTCATTGTAGTGCAGATTTCCTTTACAGGCTTGCTTGGTTGGCCAAAAAGTGCGTATGCGTTTTTTCCTGAATATATTCAGGAAAAAACGCATACGCCCTTTTTGGCCAAGTGCATCATTGTCGACGTTGTGCCTCTTTTCCTATGCTTTCAGGGCAATTCCAGTCTACCCCCTGCAATCTTTTTCCTGAAATTCTGCCCCGCTTTCAAGTCCCCTTCCAGGCTTACTTCAATATACTTTTGGAAGATAGCTGTCATTTATAACTCTGCAGGTTTGTGAATTACAGTGCCCCTGAGCTCCTTTCTAAAACTCGCTTTCTTGTGAGCTGGGTACAAAACCGCAGGATTGCTTCAGGCACTAATCTCTTTCCAGCAGGGCACGCTGAGCCTTTGGTTAATTCCTCTTCCTTGTGGGAAATGAGCATTACATTTGCCCGTGCAGACAACTACAGCTAGTCTCTCATTGGTTCTCCTTATTCCTGTTCATCTTGCACAGAAATTGCAAGCTGTGCCAAAGAGGAGGTTAAAGGCACTGACTCTGCATGCGGGGAGAGTGTTAGTAAAGCATCTGGAATGGTGAACCCGAGGACCAGGATACGAAAACTGAGATGCATTTTAAATCGTTTCCCAATCACACGGTGGACGATACTCTGGGTTTCCCATGCATGTTTTAGCTGGAGGAAGAATCCCTTGAACCTGGAGAGTTGGGACCCATGGAATGGGTACCATGCAGTATGACTTCAAAGGGTCTGCATTTGCTCACCGAAACTCACCAATGCTATCAGCCTGAAGTGTCCAGCCTTATGTCTCAACCAGCTCTGGGTGTAGATGTGGTCAATCCCGGTTGCATCACATGCCCTGAGTGAATTGTTTAAGAATTGCTCTCTATTTCACTGTCTTTGTGTTTTGATTTTGAAATTTATTTTGATAATGGGATTTATCGGATTTTCACTGCTGCGTTTATGCCGCTGTACACACGCTTGATTCTCTTACGGAGACATATAAATCCATGGGTTTTAAGATTCTTCCTAGTCAGGTATATTCCTAGGCGTTGAATATGTCGTGTTGAGTCCATTTCGTTGAGCAAGGAGTAGGTCTTGTCTATTACATATTTGGCTTATGGTAAGTTATCTGTGCTAATTTCAGTCTCTGGTTTTATGCAGCATCCCAACGTACATTTCCCCATAAGCAAGCACTAGTTGGTTTTCAAAATTTGAGACCCTGTTCTGTTTTGTAATTAAGTTCATGTGTAGTTAAATTTACATTCCGTGTATTAGTGATAACTTATGATGTTTCTTTTTCTGTGTGACGTAGTTCACGTAGAATCACCGTACCTGCATCCACTCACTATGCCGCTACGGGCCTGATGACACAGATTTCATTGCTGAGTGATATTGCATTGCACGTACGTGCCACAACTTCTTTATCCATTTTTTGCTTTCTGGGATATTTACCTGGAACTGTAGACAAGCTTCTTGGGAACACAGCCGTCCCAAACTTTGGGGTGGATCTCTGTTTTTGATTTTAATTTCCGTAAGCTATTGGACCATAAGTGGAAGTGCCATAGGCTGTGTTGCTTTGTTTCTTACGTGTTTCAGGAAACACCATACACTTCTCCAGGATGGCTGATGGCAATTTACATCCTGCCAATCCGCATAACAAGGCTCCCTGTTCTCCATATCCTGTCCTACCTTTCTGGATTTTACACTTTTTTCAGATGGCCCTTTTGCCCGGGGGGGCAGTGAGATTTCATTGTAGTGCAGATTTCCTTTACAGGCTTGCTTGGTTGGCCAAAAAGGGGGTATGCGTTTTTTCGTGAATATATTCTGGAAAAAACTCATACGCCCTTTTTGGCCAAGTGCATCATTGTCGACGTTCTGCCTCTTTTCCTATGCTTTCAGGGCAATTCCAGTTTACCCCCTGCAATCGTTTTCCTGAAATTCTGCCCCGCTTTCAAGTCCCCTTCGCAGGCTTACTTCAATATATTTTTGGAGGATAGCTGTCATTTATAACTCTGCAGGTTTGTGAATTACAGTGCCCCTGAGCTCCTTTCTTCAACTTGCTTTCTTGTGAGCTGGGCACAAAACCGCAGGATTGCTTCAGGCCCTAATCTCTTTTCAGCAGGGCACGCTGAGCCTTTGTTTAATTCCTCTTCCTGGTCGGCAATGAGCGTTACATTTGCCCGTGCAGACACCTACAGCTAGTCTCTCATTGGTTCTCCCTATTCCTGTTCATCTTGCACAGAAATTGCAAGCTGTGCCAAACAGGAGGTTAAAGGCACTGACTCTCCAAGCGGGGAGAGTGTTAGTAAAGCATCTGGAATGGTGAACACGAGGACCAGGATACGAAAACTGAGATGCATTTTAAATCGTTTCCCAATCACACGGTGGACGATACTCTGGGTTTCCCATGCATGTTTTAGCTGGAGGAAGAATCCCTTGAACCTGGAGTGTTGGGACCCATGGAATGGGTACCATGCAGTATGACTTCAAAGGGTCTGCATTTACTCACCGAACCTCACCAATGCTATCAGCCTGAAGTGTCCAGCCTTAGGTCTCAACCAGCTCTGGGTGTAGATGTGTTAAATCCCGGTTGCATCACATGCCCTGAGTGAATTATTTAAGAATTGCTCTCTATTTCACTGTCTTTGTGTTTTGTTTTTGAAATTTATTTTGATAATGGGATTTATCGGATTTTCACTGCTGCGTTTCGGCCGCTGTACACACGCTTGATTCTCTTACGGACACATATATATCCATGGGTTTTAAGATTCTTCCTAGTCAGATATATTCGTAGGTGTTGAACATATGGTGTTGGGTCCATTTCTTTGAGCAAGGAGTAGGTCTTGTCTATTACATATTTGGCTTATGGAAAGTTATCTGTGCTAATTTCAGTCTCTGGTTTTATGCAGCACCCCAAGGCACCTTTCCCCATAAGCAAGCACTAGTTGGTTTTCTAAATTTGAGACCCTGTTCTGTTTTGTAATTCAGTTCATGTGTAGTCAAGTTTACATTCCGTGTATTAGTGATATCTTATGATGTTTCTATTTCTGTGTGACGTAGGTCACGTAGAATCACCATACCTGCATCCACTCACTATGCCGCTACGGGCCTGATGACACAGATTTCATTGCTGAGTGATATTGCATTGTACGTACGTGCCACAACTTCTTTATCCATTTTTTGCTTTCTGGGATATTTACCTGATACTGTAGACGAGGTTCTTGTGAACACAGCCGTCCCAAATATTGGGGTGGCTGTCTGTTTTTGATTTTAATTTCCATAAGCTATAGGACCATAAGTGGAACTGCCATAGGCTGTGTTGCTTTGTTTCTTACGTGTTTCAGGAAACACCATACACTTCTCCAGGGTGGCTGCTGGCAATTTACATCCTGCCAATCAGCATAACAAGGCTCCCTGTTCTCCATATCCTGTCCTACCTTTCTGGATTTTACACTTTTTTCAGATGGCCCTTTTGCCCGGGGGTCAGTGAGACTTCATTGTAGTGCAGATTTCCTTTACAGGCTTGCTTGGTTGGCCAAAAAGTGCGTATGCGTTTTTTCCTGAATATATTCAGGGAAAAACGCATACGCCCTTTTTAGCCAAGTGCATCATTGTCGACGTTGTGCCTCTTTTCCTATGCTTTCAGGGCAATTCCAGTCTACCCCCTGCAATCGTTTTCCTGAAATTCTGCCCCGCTTTCAAGTCCCCTTCGCAGGCTTACTTCAATATATTTTTGGAGGATAGCTGTCATTTATAACTCTGCAGGTTTGTGAATTACAGTGCCCCTGAGCTCCTTTCTTCAACTCGCTTTCTTGTGAGCTGGGCACAATCCGCAGGATTGCTTCAGGCCCTAATCTGTTTCCAGCAGGGCACACTGAGCCTTTGTTTAATTCCTCTTCCTGGTGGGCAATGAGCGTTACATTTGCCCGTGCAGACACCTACAGCTAGTCTCTCATTGGTTCTCCCTATTCCTGTTCAACTTGCACAGAAATTGCAAGCTGTGCCAAACAGGAGGTTAAAGGCACTGACTCTCCAAACAGGGAGAGTTTTAGTAAAGCATCTGGAATGGTGAACCCGAGGACCAGGATACGATAACTGAGATGCATTTTAAATCGTTTCCCAATCACACGATGGACCATACTGTGGGTTTCCCATGCATGTTTTAGCTGGAGGAAGAATCCCTTGAACCTGGAGAGTTGGGACCCATGGAATGGGTACCATGCAGTATGACTTCAAAGGGTGTGCATTTGCTCACCGAATCTCACCAATGCTATCAGCCCGAAGTGTCCAGCCTTATGTCTCAGCCAGCTCTGGGTGTAGATGTGGTCAATCCCGGTTGCATCACATGCCCTGAGTGAATTATTTAAGAATTGCTCTCTATTTCACTGTCTTTGTGTTTTGTCTTCGAAATTAATTTTGATAATGGGATTTATCGGATTTTCACTGCTGCGTTTCGGCCGCTATACACACGCTTGATTCTCTTACGGAGACATATATATCCATGGGTTTTAAAATTCTTCCTTGTCAGGTATATTCCTAGGCGTTGAATATGTGGTGTTGGGTCCATTTCGTTGAGCAAGGAGTAGGTCTTGTCTATAACATATTTGGCTTATGGAAAGTTATCTGTGCTAATTTCAGTCTCTGGTTTTATGCAGCACCCCAAGGCACCTTTCCCCATAAGCAAGCACTAGTTGGTTTTCTAAATTTGAGACTCTGTTCTGTTTTGTAATTCAGTTCATGTGTAGTCAAGTTTACATTCCGTGTATTAGTGATACCTTATGATGTTTCTTTTTCTGTGTGATGTAGTTCACGTAGAATCACCGTACCTGCATCCACTCACTATGCCGCTACGGGCCTGATGACACAGATTTCATTGCTGAGTGATATTGCATTGTACGTACGTGCCACAACTTCTTTATCCATTTTTTGCTTTCTGGGATATTTACCTGATACTGTAGACGAGCTTCTTGTGAACACAGTCGTCCCAAATATTGGGGTGGCTGTCTGTTTTTGATTTTAATTTCCGTAAGCTATAGGACCATAAGTGGAACTGCCATAGGCTGTGTTGCTTTGTTTCTTACGTGTTTCAGGAAACACCATACACTTCTCCAGGGTGGCTGCTGGCAATTTACATCCTGCCAATCAGCATAACAAGGCTCCCTGTTCTCCATATCCTGTCCTACCTTTCTGGATTTTACACTTTTTTCAGATGGCCCTTTTACCCTGGGGGCAGTGAGACTTCATTGTAGTGCAGATTTCCTTTACAGGCTTGCTTGGTTGGCCAAAAAGGGCGTATGCGTTTTTTCCTGAATATATTTAGGAAAAAACGCATACGCCCTTTTTGGCCAAGTGCATCATTGTCGACGTTGTGCCTCTTTTCCTATGCTTTCAGGGCAATTCCAGTCTACCCCCTGCAATCGTTTTCCTGAAATTCTGCCCCGCTTTCAAGTCCCCTTCGCAGGCTTACTTCAATATATTTTTGGAGGATAGCTGTCATTTATAACTCTGCAGGTGTGTGAATTACAGTGCCCCTGAGCTCCTTTCTTCAACTCGCTTTCTTGTGAGCTGGGCACAAAACCGCAGGATTGCTTCAGGCCCTAATCTGTTTTCAGCAGGGCACGCTGAGCCTTTGTTTAATTCCTCTTCCTGGTCGGCAATGAGCGTTACATTTGCCCGTGCAGACACCTACAGCTAGTCTCTCATTGGTTCTCCCTATTCCTGTTCATCTTGCACAGAAATTGCAAGCTGTGCCAAACAGGAGGTTAAAGGCACTGACTCTCCAAGCGGGGAGAGTGTTAGTAAAGCATCTGGAATGGTGAACACGAGGACCAGGATACGAAAACTGAGATGCATTTTAAATCGTTTCCCAATCACACGGTGGACGATACTCTGGGTTTCCCATGCATGTTTTAGCTGGAGGAAGAATGCCTTGAAACTGGAGAGTTGGGACCCATGGAATGGGTACCATGCAGTATGACTTCAAAGGGTCTGCATTTGCTCACCGAAACTCACCAATGTTATCAGCCTGAAGTGTCCAGCCTTATGTCTCAACCAGCTCTGGGTGTAGATGTGGTCAATCCCGGTTGCATCACATGCCCTGAGTGAATTATTTAAGAATTGTTCTCTATTTCACTGTCTTTGTGTTTTGTTTTCGAAATTTATTTTGATAATGGGATTTATCGGATTTTCACTGCTACGTTTCGGCCGCTGTACACATGCTTGATTCTCTTACGGAGACATATATATCCATGGGTTTTAAGATTCTTCCTAGTCAGGTATATTCCTAGGCGTTGAATATGTGGTGTTGGATCCATTACGTTGAGCAAGGAGTAGGTCTTATCTATTACATATATTGCTTATGGAAAGTTATCTGTGCTAATTTCCGTCTCTGGTTTTATGCAACACCCCAAGGCACCTTTCCCCATAAGCAAGCACTAGTTGGTTTTCTAAATTTGAGACCCTGTTCTGTTTTGTAATTCAGTTCATGTGTAGTCAAGTTTACATTCCGTGTATTAGTGATATCTTATGATGTTTCTTTTTCTGTGTGACGTAGTTCACGTAGAATCACCGTACCTGCATCCACTCAGTATGCCGCTACGGGCCTGATGACACAGATTTCATTGCTGAGTGATATTTCATTGCACGTACGTGCCACAACTTCTTTATCCATTTTTTGCTTTCTGGGATATTTACCTGATACTGTAGATGAGCTTCTTGTGAACACAGCCATCCCAAATATTTGGGTGGCTGTCTGTTTTTGATTTTAATTTCCGTAAGCTATAGGACGATAAGTGGAAGTGCCATAGGCTGTGTTGCTTTGTTTCTTACGTGTTTCAGGAAACACCATACACTTCTCCAGGGTGGCTGCTGGCAATTTACATCCTGCCAATCAGCATAACAAGGCTCCCTGTTCTCCATATCCTGTCCTACCTTTCTGGATTATACACTTTTTTCAGATGGCCCTTTTGCCCCGGGGGCAGTGAGACTTCATTGTAGTGCAGATTTCCTTTACAGGCTTGCTTGGTTGGCCAAAAAGGGCGTATGCGTTTTTTCATGAATATATTCAGGAAAAAACGCATACGCACTTTTTGGCCAAGTGCATCATTGTCGACGTTCTGCCTCTTTCCCTATGCTTTCAGGGCAATTCCAGTCTACCCCCTGCAATGGTTTTCCTGAAACTCTGCCCAGCTTTCAAGTCCCCTTTGCAGGCTTACTTCAATATATTTTTAGAGGATAGCTGTCATTTATAACTCTGCAGGTTTGTGAATTACAGTGCCCTTGAGCTCCTTTCTTCAACTCGCTTTCTTGTGAGCTGGGCACAAAACCGCAGGATTGCTTCAGGCCCTAATCTGTTTCCGGCAGGGCATGCTGAGCCTTTGGTTAATTCCTCTTCCTGGTGAGAAATGAGCGTTACATTTGCCCGTGCAGACACCTATAGCTAGTCTCTCATTGGTTCTCCCTATTCCTGTTCATCTTGCACAGAATTTGCAAGCTGTGCCAAAGAGGAGTTTAAAGGCACAGCCTCTCAAAGCGGGGAGAGTGTTAGTAAAGCATTTGGAATGGTGAACCCGAGGACCAGGATACGAAAACTGAGATGCATTTTAAATTGTTTCCCAATTACACGGTGGACAATACTCTGGGTTTCCCATTCATGTTTTAGCTGGAGGAAGAATCCCTTGAACCTGGAGAGTTGGGACCCGTGGAATGGGTACCATGCAGTATGACTTCAAAGGGTCTGCATTTGCTCACCGAAACTCACCAGTGCTATCAGCCTGAAGTGTCCAGCCTTATGTCTCAACCAGCTCTGGGTGTAGATGTGGTCAATCCCCGTTGCATCACATGCCCTGAGTGAATTATTTAAGAATTGCTCTCTATTTCACTGTCTTTGTGTTTTGTTTTCGAAATTTATTTTGATAATGGGGTTTATCGGTTTTCACTGCTGCGTTTCGGCCGCAGTTCACACGCTTGATTCTCTTACAGAGACATATATATCCATGGGTTTTAAGATTCTTCCTAGTCAGGTATATTCCTAGGCGTTTAATATGTGGTGTTGAGTCCATTAAGTTGAGCAAGGAGTAGGTCTTGTCTGTTACATATTTGGCTTATGGAATGTTATCTGTGCTAATTTCAGTCTCTGGATTTATGCAGCACCCCAAGGCACCTTTCCCCATAAGCAAGCACTAGTTGGTTTTCTAAATTTGAGACCCTGTTCTGTTTTGTAATTCAGTTCATGAGTAGTCAAGTTTACATTCCGTGTATTAGTGATATCTTATGAGGTTTCTTTTTCTGTGTGACGTAGTTCACATAGATTCACCGTACCTGTATCCACTTACTATGCCGCTACGGGCCTGATGACACAGATTTCATTGCTGAGAGATATTGCATTGCACGTACGTGCCACAACTTCTTTATCCATTTTTCGCTTTCTGGGATATTTACCTGATACTTTAGACGAGCTTCTTGTGAACACAGTCGTCCCAAATATTGGGGTGGCTGTATGTTTTTGATTTTAATTTCCGTAAGCTATAGGACCATAAGTGGAAGTGCCATAGGCTGTGTTGCTTTGTTACTTACGTGTTTCAGGAAACACCATACACTTCTCCAGGGTGGCTGCTGGCAATTTATATCCTGCCAATCAGCATAACAAGGCTCCCTGTTCTCCATATCCTGTCCTACCTTTCTGGATTTTACACTTTTTTCAGATGGCCCTTTTGCCCGGGGGGCAGTGAGACTTCATTGTAGTGCAGATTTCCTTTACAGGCTTGCTTGGTTGGCCAAAAAGGGCGTATGCGTTTTTTCCTGAATATATTCAGGAAAAAACGCATACGCCCTTTTTGGCCAAGTGCATCATTGTCGACGTTGTGCCTCTTTTCCTATGCTTTCAGGGCAATTCCAGTCTACCCCCTGCAATCGTTTTCCTGAAATTGTGCCCCGCTTTCAAGTCCCCTTCGCAGGCTTACTTCAATATATTTTTGGAGGATAGCTGTCATTTATAACTCTGCAGGTTTGTGATTTACAGTGCCCCTGAGCTCCTTTCTTCAACTCGCTTTCTTGTGAGCTGGGCACAAAACCGCAGGATTGTTTCAGGCCCTAATCTGTTTCCGGCAGGGCACGCTGAGCCTTTGGTTAATTCCTCTTCCTTGTGGGAAATGAGCGTTACATTTGCACGTGCAGACACCTACAGCTAGTCTCTCATTGGTTCTCCCTATTCCTGTTCATCTTGCACAGAAATTGCAAGCTGTGCCAAAGAGGAGGTTAAAGGCACTGACTATCCAAGCGGGGAGAGTGTTAGTAAAGCATCTGGAATGCGGAACCCGAGGACCAGGATACGAAAACTGAGATGCATTGTAAATCGTTTCCCAATCACACGGTGGACGATACTCTGGGTTTCCCATGCATGTTTTAGCTGGAGGAAGAATCCCTTGAACCTGGAGAGTTGGGACCCATGGAATGGGTACCATGCAGTATGACTTCAAAGGCTCTGCATTTGCTCACCGAAACTCACCAATGCTATCAGCCTGAAGTGTCCAGCCTTATGTCTCAACCAGCTCTGGGTGTAGATGTGGTCAATCCCGGTTGCATCACATGCCCTGAGTGAATTATTTAAGACTTGCTCTCTATTTCACTGTCTTTGTGTTTTGTTTTTGAAATTTATTTTGATAATGGGATTTATCAGATTTTCACTGCTGCGTTTATGCCGCTGTAAACACGCTTGATTCTCTTACGGAGACATATAAATCCATGGGTTTTAAGATTCTTCCTAATCAGGTATATTCCTAGGCGTTGAATATGTGGTGTTGAGTCCATTTCGTTGAGCAAGGAGTAGGTCTTGTCTATTACATATTTGGCTTATGGAATGTTATCTGTGCTAATTTCAGTCTCTGGTTTTATGCAGCACCCCAAGGCACCTTTCCCCATAAGCAAGCACTAGTTGGTTTTCTAAATTTGAGACCCTGTTCTGTTTTGTAATTCAGTTCATGTGTAGTCAAGTTTACATTCCGTGAATTAGTGATATCTTATGTTTCTTTTTCTGTGTGACGTAGTTCACGTAGAATCACCGTACCTTCATCCCCTCACTATGCCTCTACGGGCCTGATGGCACAGATTTCATTGCTGAGTGATATTGCACTGTACGTACGTGCCACAACTTCTTTATCCATTTTTTGCTTTCTGGGATATTTACCTGATACTGTAGACGAGCTTCTTGTGAACACAGCCGTCCCAAATATTGGGGTGGCTGTCTGTTTTTGATTTTAATTTCCGTAAGCTATAGGACCATAAGTGGAAGTGCCATAGGCTGTGTTGCTTTGTTTCTTACGTGTTTCAGGAAACACCATACACTTCTCCAGGGTGGCTGCTGGCAATTTACATCCTGCCAATCAGCATAACAAGGCTCCCTGTTCTCCATATCCTGTCCTACCTTTCTGGATTTTACATTTTTTTCAGATGGCCCTTTTGCCCGGGGGGCAGTGAGACTTCATTGTAGTGCAGATTTCCTTTACAGGCTTGCTTGGTTGGCCAAAAAGGGCGTATGCGTTTTTTCCTGAATATATTCAGGAAAAAACGCATACGCCCTTTTTGGCCAAGTGCATCATTGTCGACGTTCTGCCTCTTTTCCTATGCTTTCAGGGCAATTCCAGTCTACCCCCTGCAATCGTTTTCCTGAAATTCTGCCCCGCTTTCAAGTCCCCTTCGCAGGCTTACTTCAATATATTTTTGGAGGATAGCTGTCATTTATAACTCTGCAGGTTTGTGAATTACAGTGCCCCTGAGCTCCTTTCTTCAACTCGCTTTCTTGTGAGCTGGGCACAAAACCGCAGGATTGCTTCAGACCCTAATCTGTTTCCAGCAGGGCACACTGAGCATTTGGTTAATTCCTCTTCCTGGTGGGAAATGAGCGTTACATTTGCCTGTGCAGACACCTACAGCTAGTCTCTCATTGGTTCTCCATATTCCTGTTCATCTTGCACAGAAATTGCAAGCTGTGCCAAAGAGGAGGTTAAAGGCACTGACTCTCCAAGCGGGGAGAGTGTTAGTAAAGCATCTGGAATGGTGAAGCCGAGGACCAGGATACGAAAACTGAGATGCATTTGAAATCGTTTCCCAATCACACGGTGGACGATACTCTGGGTTTCCCATTCATGTTTTAGCTGGAGGAAGAATCCCTTGAACCTGGAGAGTTGGGACCCGTGGAATGGGTACCATGCAGTATGACTTCAAAGGGTCTGCATTTGCTCACCGAAACTCACCAGTGCTATCAGCCTGAAGTGTCCAGCCTTATGTCTCAACCAGCTCTGGGTGTAGATGTGGTCAATCCCGGTTGCATCACATGCCCTGAGTGAATTATTTAAGAATTGCTCTCTATTTCACTGTCTTTGTGTTTTGTTTTCGAAATTTATTTTGATAATGGGGTTTATCGGTTTTCACTGCTGCGTTTCGGCCGCAGTTCACACGCTTGATTCTCTTACAGAGACATATATATCCATGGGTTTTAAGATTCTTCCTAGTCAGGTATATTCCTAGGCGTTTAATATGTGGTGTTGAGTCCATTAAGTTGAGCAAGGAGTAGGTCTTGTCTGTTACATATTTGGCTTATGGAATGTTATCTGTGCTAATTTCAGTCTCTGGATTTATGCAGCACCCCAAGGCACCTTTCCCCATAAGCAAGCACTAGTTGGTTTTCTAAATTTGAGACCCTGTTCTGTTTTGTAATTCAGTTCATGAGTAGTCAAGTTTACATTCCGTGTATTAGTGATATCTTATGAGGTTTCTTTTTCTGTGTGACGTAGTTCACATAGATTCACCGTACCTGTATCCACTTACTATGCCGCTACGGGCCTGATGACACAGATTTCATTGCTGAGAGATATTGCATTGCACGTACGTGCCACAACTTCTTTATCCATTTTTCGCTTTCTGGGATATTTACCTGATACTGTAGACGAGCTTCTTGTGAACACAGTCGTCCCAAATATTGGGGTGGCTGTATGTTTTTGATTTTAATTTCCGTAAGCTATAGGACCATAAGTGGAAGTGCCATAGGCTGTGTTGCTTTGTTACTTACGTGTTTCAGGAAACACCATACACTTCTCCAGGGTGGCTGCTGGCAATTTATATCCTGCCAATCAGCATAACAAGGCTCCCTGTTCTCCATATCCTGTCCTACCTTTCTGGATTTTACACTTTTTTCAGATGGCCCTTTTGCCCGGGGGGCAGTGAGACTTCATTGTAGTGCAGATTTCCTTTACAGGCTTGCTTGGTTGGCCAAAAAGGGCGTATGCGTTTTTTCCTGAATATATTCAGGAAAAAACGCATACGCCCTTTTTGGCCAAGTGCATCATTGTCGACGTTGTGCCTCTTTTCCTATGCTTTCAGGGCAATTCCAGTCTACCCCCTGCAATCGTTTTCCTGAAATTGTGCCCCGCTTTCAAGTCCCCTTCGCAGGCTTACTTCAATATATTTTTGGAGGATAGCTGTCATTTATAACTCTGCAGGTTTGTGATTTACAGTGCCCCTGAGCTCCTTTCTTCAACTCGCTTTCTTGTGAGCTGGGCACAAAACCGCAGGATTGTTTCAGGCCCTAATCTGTTTCCGGCAGGGCACGCTGAGCCTTTGGTTAATTCCTCTTCCTTGTGGGAAATGAGCGTTACATTTGCACGTGCAGACACCTACAGCTAGTCTCTCATTGGTTCTCCCTATTCCTGTTCATCTTGCACAGAAATTGCAAGCTGTGCCAAAGAGGAGGTTAAAGGCACTGACTATCCAAGCGGGGAGAGTGTTAGTAAAGCATCTGGAATGCGGAACCCGAGGACCAGGATACGAAAACTGAGATGCATTGTAAATCGTTTCCCAATCACACGGTGGACGATACTCTGGGTTTCCCATGCATGTTTTAGCTGGAGGAAGAATCCCTTTAACCTGGAGAGTTGGGACCCATGGAATGGGTACCATGCAGTATGACTTCAAAGGCTCTGCATTTGCTCACCGAAACTCACCAATGCTATCAGCCTGAAGTGTCCAGCCTTATGTCTCAACCAGCTCTGGGTGTAGATGTGGTCAATCCCGGTTGCATCACATGCCCTGAGTGAATTATTTAAGACTTGCTCTCTATTTCACTGTCTTTGTGTTTTGTTTTTGAAATTTATTTTGATAATGGGATTTATCAGATTTTCACTGCTGCGTTTATGCCGCTGTAAACACGCTTGATTCTCTTACGGAGACATATAAATCCATGGGTTTTAAGATTCTTCCTAATCAGGTATATTCCTAGGCGTTGAATATGTGGTGTTGAGTCCATTTCGTTGAGCAAGGAGTAGGTCTTGTCTATTACATATTTGGCTTATGGAATGTTATCTGTGCTAATTTCAGTCTCTGGTTTTATGCAGCACCCCAAGGCACCTTTCCCCATAAGCAAGCACTAGTTGGTTTTCTAAATTTGAGACCCTGTTCTGTTTTGTAATTCAGTTCATGTGTAGTCAAGTTTACATTCCGTGAATTAGTGATATCTTATGTTTCTTTTTCTGTGTGACGTAGTTCACGTAGAATCACCGTACCTTCATCCCCTCACTATGCCTCTACGGGCCTGATGGCACAGATTTCATTGCTGAGTGATATTGCACTGTACGTACGTGCCACAACTTCTTTATCCATTTTTTGCTTTCTGGGATATTTACCTGATACTGTAGACGAGCTTCTTGTGAACACAGCCGTCCCAAATATTGGGGTGGCTGTCTGTTTTTGATTTTAATTTCCGTAAGCTATAGGACCATAAGTGGAAGTGCCATAGGCTGTGTTGCTTTGTTTCTTACGTGTTTCAGGAAACACCATACACTTCTCCAGGGTGGCTGCTGGCAATTTACATCCTGCCAATCAGCATAACAAGGCTCCCTGTTCTCCATATCCTGTCCTACCTTTCTGGATTTTACATTTTTTTCAGATGGCCCTTTTGCCCGGGGGGCAGTGAGACTTCATTGTAGTGCAGATTTCCTTTACAGGCTTGCTTGGTTGGCCAAAAAGGGCGTATGCGTTTTTTCCTGAATATATTCAGGAAAAAACGCATACGCCCTTTTTGGCCAAGTGCATCATTGTCGACGTTCTGCCTCTTTTCCTATGCTTTCAGGGCAATTCCAGTCTACCCCCTGCAATCGTTTTCCTGAAATTCTGCCCCGCTTTCAAGTCCCCTTCGCAGGCTTACTTCAATATATTTTTGGAGGATAGCTGTCATTTATAACTCTGCAGGTTTGTGAATTACAGTGCCCCTGAGCTCCTTTCTTCAACTCGCTTTCTTGTGAGCTGGGCACAAAACCGCAGGATTGCTTCAGACCCTAATCTGTTTCCAGCAGGGCACACTGAGCATTTGGTTAATTCCTCTTCCTGGTGGGAAATGAGCGTTACATTTGCCTGTGCAGACACCTACAGCTAGTCTCTCATTGGTTCTCCATATTCCTGTTCATCTTGCACAGAAATTGCAAGCTGTGCCAAAGAGGAGGTTAAAGGCACTGACTCTCCAAGCGGGGAGAGTGTTAGTAAAGCATCTGGAATGGTGAAGCCGAGGACCAGGATACGAAAACTGAGATGCATTTGAAATCGTTTCCCAATCACACGGTGGACGATACTCTGGGTTTCCCATTCATGTTTTAGCTGGAGGAAGAATCCCTTGAACCTGGAGAGTTGGGACCCGTGGAATGGGTACCATGCAGTATGACTTCAAAGGGTCTGCATTTGCTCACCGAAACTCACCAGTGCTATCAGCCTGAAGTGTCCAGCCTTATGTCTCAACCAGCTCTGGGTGTAGATGTGGTCAATCCCGGTTGCATCACATGCCCTGAGTGAATTATTTAAGAATTGCTCTCTATTTCACTGTCTTTGTGTTTTGTTCTCGAAATTTATTTTGATAATGGGATTTATCGGTTTTCACTGCTGCGTTTCGGCCGCAGTTGACACGCTTGATTCTCTTACAGAGACATATATATCCATGGGTTTTAAGATTCTTCCTAGTCAGGTATATTCCTAGGCGTTGAATATGTGGTGTTGGGTCCATTTCGTTGAGCAAGGAGTAGGTCTTGTCTATTACATATTTGGCTTATGGAAAGTTATCTGTGCTAATTTCAGTCTCTGGTTTTATGTAGCACCCCAAACACCTTTCCCCATAAGCAAGCACTAGTTGGTTTTCTAAATTTGAGACCCTGTTCTGTTTTGTAATTCAGTTCATGTGTAGTCAAGTTTACATTCCGTGTATTAGTGATAACTTATGATGTTTCTTTTTCTATGTGACGTAGTTCACGTAGAATCACCGTACCTGCATCCACTCACTATGCCGCTACGGGCCTGATGACACAGATTTCATTGCTGAGTGATATTGCATTGTACGTACGTGCCACAACTTCTTTATCCATTTTTTGCTTTCTGGGATATTTACCTGATACTGTAGACGAGCTTCTTGTGAACACAGCCGTCCCAAATATTGGGGTAGCTGTCTGTTTTTGATTTTAATTTCCGTAAGCTATAGGACCATAAGTGGAAGTGCCATAGGCTGTGTTGCTTTGTTTCTTACGTGTTTCAGGAAACACCATACACTTCTCCAGGGTGGCTGTTGGCAATTTACATCCTGCCAATCGGCATAACAAGGCTCACTGTTCTCCATATCCTGCCATACCTTTTTGTATTTTCCACTATTTTCAGATGGCCCTTTTGCCAGGGGGGCAGTGAGACTTCATTGTAGTGCAGATTTCCTTTACAGGCTTGCTTGGTTGGCCAAAAAGTGCGTATGCATTTTTTCCTGAATATATTCAGGAAAAAACTCATACGCACTTTTTGGCCAAGTGCATCATTGTCGACGTTCTGCCTCTTTTCCTATGCTTTCTGGGCAATTCCAGTCTACCCCCTGCAATGGTTTTCCTGAAACTCTGTCTCGATTTCAAGTCCCCTTCGCAGGCTTACTTCAATATATTTTTGGAGGATAGCTGTCATTTATAACTCTGCAGGTTTGTGAATTACAGTGCCCCTGAGCTCCTTTCTTCAACTCGCTTTCTTGTGAGCTGGGCACAAAACCGCAGGATTGCTTCAGGCCCTAATCTGTTTCCAGCAGGGCACACTGAGCCTTTGTTTAATTCCTCTTCCTGGTGGGCAATGAGCATTACATTTGCCCGTGCAGACACCTACAGCTAGTCTCTCATTGGTTCTCCCAATTCCTGTTCATCTTGCACAGAAATTGCAAGCTGTGCCAAAGAGGAGGTTAAAGGCACTGACTCTCCAAGCGGGGAGAGTGTTAGTAAAGCATCTGGAATGGTGAACCCGAGGACCAGGATACGAAAACTGAGATGCATTTTAAATCGTTTCTCAATCACACGGTGGACGATACTCTGGGTTTCCCATGCATGTTTTAGCTGGAGGAAGAATCCCTTGAACCTGAAGGGTTGGGACCCATGGAATATGTACCATGCAGTATGACTTCAAAGGGTCTGCATTTGCTCACCGAAACTCACCAATGCTATCAGCCTGAAGTGTCCAGCCTTATGTCTCAACCAGCTCTGGGTGTAGATGTGGTCAATCCCGGTTGCATCACATGCCCGGAGTGAATTATTTAAGAATTGCTCTATATTTCACTGTCTTTGTGTTTTGTTTTTGAAATTTATTTTGATAATGGGATTTATCGGATTTTCACTGCTGCGTTTATGCCGCTGTACACACACTTGATTCTCTTACGGAGACATATATATCCATGGGTTTTAAGATTCTTCCTAGTCAGGTATATTTCTAGGCGTTGAATATGTGGTGTTGGGTCCATTTCGTTGAGCAAGGAGTAGGTCTTGTCTATTACATATTTGGCTTATGGAAAGTTATCTGTGCTAATTTCAGTCTCTGGTTTTATGCACCACCCCAAGGGACCTTTCCCCATAAGCAAGCACTAGTTGGTTTTCTAAATTTGAGACCCTGTTTTGTTTTGTAATTCAGTTCATGTGTAGTCAAGTTTACATTCCATGTATTAGTGATATCTTATGATGTTTATTTTTCTGTGTGACGTAGTTCACGTAGAATCACCGTACCTGCATCCACTCACTATGCCGCTACGGGCCTGATGACACAGATTTCATTGCTGAGTGATATTGCATTGTACGTACGTGCCACAACTTCTTTATCCATTTTTTGCTTTCTGGGATATTTACCTGATACTGTAGACGAGCTTCTTGTGAACACAGCCGTCCCAAATATTGGGGTGGCTGTCTGTTTTTGATTTTAATTTCCGTAAGCTATAGGACCATAAGTGGAAGTGCCATAGGCTGTGTTGCTTTGTTTCTTACGTGTTTCAGGAAACACCATACACTTCTCCAGGGTGGCTGCTGGCAATTTACATCCTGCCAATCAGCATAACAAGGCTCCCTGTTCTCCATATCCTGTCCTACCTTTCTGGATTTTACACTTTTTTCAGATGGCCCTTTTGTCCGGGGGGCAGTGAGACTTCATTGTAGTGCAGATTTCTTTAGAGGCTTGCTTGGTTGGCCAAAAAGGGCGTATGCGTTTTTTCCTGAATATATTCAGGAAAAAACGCATACGCCCTTTTTGGCCAAGTGCATCATTGTCGACGCTGTGCCTCTTTTCCTATGCTTTCAGTGCAATTCCAGTCTACCCCCTGCAATTGTTTTCCTGAAATTCTGCCCCGCTTTCAAGTCCCCTTCGGAGGCTTACTTCAATATATTTTTGGAGGATAGCTGTCATTTATAACTCTGCAGGTTTGTGAATTACAGTGCCCCTGAGCTCCTTTCTTCAGCTCGCTTTCTTGTGAGCTGGGCACAAAACTGCAGGATTGCTTCAGGCCCTAATCTGTTTCCGACAGGGCATGCTGAGCCTTTGGTTAATTCCTCTTCCTGGTGGGAAATGACCGTTACATTTGCCCGTGCAGACACCTACAGCTACTCTCTCATTGGTTCTCCCTATTCCTGTTCATCTTGCACAGAAATTGCAAGCTGTGCCAAACAGGAGGTTAAAGGCACTGACTCTCCAAGTGGGGAGAGTGTTAGTAAAGCATCTGGAATGGTGAACCCGAGGACCAGGATACGAAAACTGAGATGCATTTTAAATCGTTTCCCAATCACACTGTGGACGACACTCTGGGTTTCCCATGCATGTTTTAGCTGAAGGAAGAATCCCTTGAACCTGGAGAGTTGGGACCCGTGGAATGGGTACCATGCACTATGACTTCAAAGGGTCTGCATTTGCTCACCGAAACTCACCAATGCTATCAGCCTGAAGTGTCCAGCCTTATGTCTCAACCAGCTCTGGGTGTAGATATGGTCAATCCCGGTTGCATCACATGCCCTGAGTGAATTATTTAAGAATTGCTCTCTATTTCACTATCTTTGTGTTTTGTTTTCGAAATTTTTTTGATAATGGGATTTATCGGATTTTCACTGCTGCGTTTCGGCCACTGTACACACGCTTGATTCTCTTACGGAGACATATATATCCATGGGTTTTAAGATTCTTCCTAGTCAGGTATATTCCTAGGCGTTGAATATGTGGTGTTGGGTTCATTTCGTTGAGCAAAGAGTAGGTTTTGCCTATTACATATTTGGCTTATGGAAAGTTATCTGTGCGAATTTCAGTCTCTGGTTTTATGCAGCACCCCAAGGAACCTTTTCCAAAAGGAAGCACTAGTTGGTTTTCTAAATTTGAGACCCTGTTCTGTTTTGTAATTCAGTTCATGTGTAGTCAAGTTTACATTCCGTGTATTAGTGATATCTTATGATGTTTCTTTTTCTGTGTGACGTAGTTCACGTAGAATCACCGTACCTGCATCCACTCACTATGCCGCTACGGGCCTGATGACACAGATTTCATTGCTGAGTGATATTGCATTGCACGTACGTGCCACAACTTCTTTATCGATTTTTTGCTTTCTGGGATATTTACCTGATACTGTAGACGAGCTTCTTGTGAACACAGCCGTCCCAAATATTGGGGTGGCTGTCTGTTTTTGATTTTAATTTCCGTAAGCTATAGGACCATAAGTGGAAGTGCCATAGGCTGTGTTGCTTTGTTTCTTACGTGTTTCAGGAAACACCATACACTTCTCCAGGGTGGCTGCTGGCAATTTACATCCTGCCAATCAGCATAACAAGGCTCCCTGTTCTTCATATCCTGTCCTACCTTTCTGGATTTTACACTTTTTTCAGATGGCCCTTTTGCCCGGGGGCCAGTGAGACTTCATTTTAGTGCAGATTTCCTTTACAGGCTTGCTTGGTTGGCCAAAAAGGGCGTATGCGTTTTTTCCTGAATATATATTTTTCCTGAATATATTCAGGAAAAAACGCATACGCCCTTTTTGGCCAAGTGCATCATTGTCGACGTTCTGCCTCTTTTCCTATGCTTTCAGGGCAATTACAGTCTAACCCCTGCAATCGTTTTCCTGAAATTCTGCCCCGCTTTCAAGTCCCCTTCGCAGGCTTACTTCAATATATTTTTGGAGGATAGCTGTCATTTATAACTCTGCAGGTTTGTGAATTACAGTGCCCCTGAGCTCCTTTCTTCAACTCGCTTTCTTGTGAGCTGGGCACAAAACCGCAGCATTGCTTCAGGCCCTAATCTGTTTCCGACAGGGCATGCTGAGCCTTTGGTTAATTCCTCTTCCTGGTGGGAAATGTACGTTACATTTGCCCGTGCAGACACCTACAGCTAGTCTCTCATTGGTTCTCCCTATTCCTGTTCATCTTGCACAGAAATTGCAAGCTGTGCCAAACAGGAGGTTAAAGGCACTGACTCTCCAAGCGGGGAGAGTGTTAGTAAAGCATCTGGAATGGTGAACCCGAGGACCAGGATACGAAAACTGAGATGCATTTTTAACCGTTTCCCAATCACACTGTGGACGACACTCTGGGTTTCCCATGCATGTTTTAGCTGAAGGAAGAATCCCTTGAACCTGGAGAGTTGGGACCCATGGAATGGGTACCATGCACTATGACTTCAAAGGGTCTGCATTTGCTCACCGAAACTCACCAATGCTATCAGCCTGAAGTGTCCAGCCTTATGTCTCAACCAGCTCTGGGTGTAGATGTGGTCAATCCCGGTTGCATCACATGCCCTGAGTGAATTATTTAAGAATTGCTCTCTATTTCACTATCTTTGTGTTTTGTTTTCGAAATTTTTTTGATAATGGGATTTATCGGATTTTCACTGCTGCGTTTCGGCCGCTGTACACACGCTTGATTCTCTTACGGAGACATATATATCCATGGGTTTTAAGATTCTTCCTAGTCAGGTATATTCCTAGGCGTTGAATATGTGGTGTTGGGTCCATTTCGCTGAGCAAGGAGTAGGTCTTGTCTATTACATATTTGGCTTATGGAAAGTTATCTGTGCTAATTTCAGTCTCTGGTTTTATGCAGCACCCCAAGGAACCTTTTCCCATAAGCAAGCACTAGTTGGTTTTCTAAATTTGAGACCCTGTTCTGTTTTGTAATTCAGTTCATGTGTAGTCAAGTTTACATTCCGTGTATTAGTGATATCTTATGATGTTTCTTTTTCTGTGTGACGTAGTTCACGTAGAATCACCGTACCTGCATCCACTCACTATGCCGCTACGGGACTGATGACCCAGATTTCATTGCTGAGTGATATTGCATTGTACGTACTTGCCACAACTTCTTTATCCATTTTTTGCTTTCTGGGATATTTACCTGATACTGTAGACGAGCTTCTTGTGAACACAGCCGTCCCAAATATTGGGGTGGCTGTCTGTTTTGGATTTTAATTTCCGTAAGCTATAGGACCATAAGTGGAGGTGCCATAGGCTGTGTTGCTTTGTTTCTTACGGGTTTCAGGAAACACCATACACTTCTCCAGGGTGGCTGCTGGCAATTTACATCCTGCCAATCAGCATAACAAGGCTCCCTGTTCTCCATATCCTGTCCTAACTTTCTGGATTTTACACTTTTTTCAGATGGCCCTTTTGCCCGGGGGGCAGTGAGACTTCATTGTAGTGCAGATTTCCTTTACAGGCTTGCTTGGTTGGCCAAAAAGGGCGTATGCGTTTTTTCCTGAATATATTCAGGAAAAAACGCATACGCCCTTTTTGGCCAAGTGCATCATTGTCGACGTTCTGCCTCTTTTCCTATGCTTTCAGGGCAATTCCAGTCTACCCATGCAATCGTTTTCCTGAAATTCTGCCCCGCTTTCAAGTCCCCTTCGCAGGCTTACTTCAATATATTTTTGGAGGATAGCTGTCATTTATAACTCTGCAGGTTTGTGAATTACAGTGCCCCTGAGCTCCTTTCTTCAACTCGCTTTCTTGTGAGCTGGGCACAAAACCGCAGGATTGCTTCAGGCCCTAATCTGTTTCCAGCAGGGCACACTGAGCCTTTGGTTAATTCCTCTTCCTGGTGGGAAAAGAGCGTTACATTTGCCCGTGCAGACACCTACAGCTAATCTCTCATTGGTTCTCCCTATTCCTCTTCATCTTGCACAGAAATTGCAAGCTGTGCCAAAGAGGAGGTTAAAGGCACTGACTCTCCAAGCGGGGAGAGTGTTAGTAAAGCATCTGGAATGGTGAACCCGAGGACCAGGTTACGAAAACTGAGATGCATTTTAAATCGTTTCCCAATCACATGGTGGACCATACTGTGGGTTTCCCATGCATGTTTTACCTGGAGGAAGAATCCCTTGAACCTGAAGTGTTGGGACCCATGGAATAGGTACCATGCAGTATGACTTCAAAGGGTCTGCATTTGCTCACCGAAACTCACCAATGCTATCATCCTGAAGTGTCCAGCCTTATGTCTCAACCAGCTCTGGGTGTAGATGTGGTCAATCCCGGTTGCATCACATGCCCTGAGTGAATTATTTAAGAATTGCTCTCTATTACACTGTGTTTGTGTTTTGTTTTTGAAATTTATTTTGATAATGGGATTTATCGGATTTTCACTGCTGCGTTTGGGCCGCTGTACACACGCTTGATTCTCTTACGGAGACATATATATCCAAGGGTTTTAAGATTCTTCCTA
This sequence comes from Phocoena phocoena, assembly GCF_963924675.1. NCBI lineage: Eukaryota > Metazoa > Chordata > Mammalia > Artiodactyla > Phocoenidae > Phocoena > Phocoena phocoena. Next base: position 174,194 of record NW_027077715.1, on the reverse strand, counting down.
GTTAGGTATATTCCTAGGCGTTGAATATGTGGTGTTGAGTCCATTTCGTTGAGCACGGAGTAGGTCTTGTCTATTAAATATTTGGCTTATGGAATGTTATCTGTGCTAATTTCAGTCTCTCGTTTTATGCAGCACCCCAAGGCACCTTTCCCCATAAGCAAGCACTAGTTGGTTTTCTAAATTTGAGACCTTGTTCTGTTTTTTATTCAGTTCATGTGTAGTCAAGTTTACATTCCGTGTATTAGTGATATCTTATGATGTTTCTTTTTCTGTGTGACGTAGTTCACGTAGAATCACCGTACGTGCATCCACTCACTATGCTGCTATGGGCCTGATGACACAGATTTCATTGCTGAGTGATACTGCATTGCACGTACGTGCCACAACTTCTTTATCCATTTTTTGCTTTCTGGGATATTTACCTGATACTGTAGACGAGCTTCTTGTGAACACAGCCGTCCCAAATATTGGGGTGACTGTCTGTTTTTGATTTTAATTTCCGTAAGCTATAGGACCATAAGTGCAAGTGCCATAGGCTGTGTTGCTTTGTTTCTTACGTGTTTCAGGAAACACCTTACACTTCTCCAGGGTGGCTGCTGACAATTTACATCCTGCCAATCAGCATAACAAGGCTCCCTGTTCTCCATATCCTGTCCTACCTTTCTGGATTATACACTTTTTTCAGATGGCCCTTTTGCCCGGGGGGCAGTGAGACTTCATTGTAGTGCAGATTTCCTTTACAGGCTTGCTTGGTTGGCCAAAACGGGCGTATGCGTTTTTTCCTGAATATATTCAGGAAAAAACGCATACGCCCTTTTCAGCCAAGTGCATCATTGTCGACGTTCTGCCTCTTTTCCTATGCTTTCAGGGCAATTCCAGTTTACCCCCTCCAAACGTTTTCGTGAAATTCTGCCGCGCTTTCAAGTCCCCTTCGCAGGCTTACTTCAATATATTTTTGGAGGATAGCTGTCATTTATAACTCTGCAGGTTTGTGAATTACAGTGCCCCTGAGCTCCTTTCTTCAACTCGCTTTCTTGTGAGCTGGGCACAAAACCGCAGGATTGCTTCAGGCCCTAATCTGTTTCCAGCAGGGCACACTGAGCCTTTGTTTAATTCCTCTTCCTGGTGGGCAATGAGCGTTACATTTGCCCGTGCAGACACCTACAGCTAGTCTCTCATTGGTTCTCCCTATTCCTGTTCATCTTGCACAGAAATTGCAAGCTGTGCCATAGAGGAGGTTAAAGGCACTGACTCTCCAAGTGGGGAGAGTGTTAGTAAAGCATCTGGAATGGTGAACCCGGGGACCAGGATACGAAAACTGAGATGTATTTTAAATCATTTCCCAATCACACGGTGGACAATACTCTGGGTTTCCCATGCATGTTTTAGCTAGAGTAAGAATGCCTTGAACCTGGAGAGTTGGCACCCATGGAATGGGTATCATGCAGTATGACTTCAAAGGGTCTGCATTTGCTCACCAAAACTCACCAATGCTATCAGCCTGAAGTGTCCAGCCTTATGTCTCAACCAGCACTGTGTGTAGATGTGGTCAATCCCGGTTGCATCACATGCCCTGAGTGAATTATTTAAGAATTGCTCTCTATTTCACTGTCTTTGTGTTTTGTTTTCGAAATTTATTTGATAATGGGATTTATCGGATTTTCACTGCTGCGTTTCGGCCGCTGTACACACGCTTGATTCTCTTACGGAGACATATATATCCATGGGTTTTAAGATTCTTCCTAGTCAGGTATATTCCTAGGCGTTGAATATGTGGTGTTGGGTCCATTTCGTTGAGCAAGGAGTAGGTCTTGTCTATTACATATTTGGCTTATGGAAAGTTATCTGTGCTAATTTCAGTCTCTGGTTTTATGCAGCACCCCAAGGCACCTTTCCCCATAAGCAAGCACTAGTTGGTTTTCTAAATTTGAGACCCTGTTCTGTTTTGTAATTCAGTTCATGTGTAGTCAAGTTTACATTCCGTGTATTAGTGATATCTTATGATGTTTCTTTTTCTGTGTGACGTAGTTCACGTAGAATCACCATACCTGCATCCACTCACTATGCCGCTACGGGCCTGAGGACACAGATTTCATTGCTGAGTGATATTGCATTGTACGTACGTGCCACAACTTCTTTATCCATTTTTCGCTTTCTGGGATATTTACCTGATACTGTAGACAAGCTTCTTGTGAACACAGCCGTCCCAAATATTGGGGTGGCTGTCTGTTTTTGATTTTAATTTCGGTAAGCTATAGGACCATAAGTGGAAGTGCCATAGGCTGTGTTGCTTTGTTTCTTACGTGTTTCAGGAAACACCATACAATTCTCCAGGGTGGCTGCTGGCAATTTACATCCTGCCAATCAGCATAACAAGGCTCCCTGTTCTCCATATCCTGTCCTACCTTTCTGGATTTTACACTTTTTTCAGATGGCCCTTTTGCCCGGGGGGCAGTGAGACTTCATTGTAGTGCAGATTTCCTTTACAGGCTTGCTTGGTTGGCCAAAAAGGGCGTATGCGTTTTTTCCTGAATATATTCAGGAAAAAACGCCTACGCCCTTTTTGGTCAAGTGCATCATTGTCGACGTTCTGCCTCTTTTCCTATGCTTTCAGGGCAATTACAGTCTACCCCCTGCAATCGTTTTCCTGAAATTCTGCCCCGCTTTCAAGTCCCCTTCGCAGGCTTACTTCAATATATTTTTGGAGGATAGCTGTCATTTATATCTCTGCAGGTTTGTGAATTACAGTGCCCCTGAGCTCCTTTCTTCAACTCGCTTTCTTGTGAGCTGGGCACAAAACCGCAGGATTGCTTCAGGCCCTAATCTTTTTCCGGCAGGGCATGCTGAGCCTTTGGTTAATTCCTCTTCCTGGTGGGAAATGAGCATTACATTTGCCCGTGCAGACACCTACAGCTAGTCTCTCATTGGTTCTCCCTATTCCTGTTCATCTTGCACAGAAATTGCAAGCTGTGCCAAACAGGAGGTTAAAGGCACTGACTCTCCAAGCGGGGAGAGTGTTAGTAAAGCATCTGGAATGGTGAACCCGAGGACCAGGATACGAAAACTGAGATGCATTTTAAATCGTTTCCCAATCACACGGTGGACCATACTGTGGGTTTCCCATGCATGTTTTACCTGGAGGAAGAATCCCTTGAACCTGAAGTGTTGGGACCCATGGAATAGGTACCATGCAGTATGACTTCAAAGGGTCTGCATTTGCTCACCGAAACACACCAATGCTATCATCCTGAAGTGTCCAGCCTTATGTCTCAACCAGCTCTGGGTGTAGATGTGGTCAATCCCCGTTGCATCACATGCCCTGAGTGAATTATTTAAGAATTGCTCTCTATTTCACTGTCTTTGTGTTTTGTTTTCGAAATTTATTTTGATAATGGGATTTATCGGATTTTCACTGCTGCGTTTGGGCCGCTGTACACATGCTTGATTCTCTTATGGAGACATATATATCCATGGGTTTTAAGATTCTTCCTAGTCAGGTATATTCCTAGGCGTTGAATATGTGGTGTTGAGTCCATTTCGTTGAGCAAGGAGTAGGTCTTGTCTATTAAATATTTGGCTTATGGAATGTTATCTGTGCTAATTTCAGACTGTGGTTTTATGCAGCACCCCAAGGCACCTTTCCCCATAAGCAAGCACTAGTTGGTTTTCTAAATTTGAAACCCTGTTCTGTTTTGTAATTCAGTTCATGTGTAGTCAAGTTTACATTCCGTGTATTAGTGATATCTTATGATGTTTCTTTTTCTGTGTGACGTAGTTCACGAAGAATCACCGTACCTGCATTCACTCATTATGCTGCTACGGGCCTGATGACACAGATTTCATTGATGAGTGATACTGCATTGCACGTACGTGCCACAACTTCTTTATCCATTTTTTGCTTTCTGGGATATTTACCTGATACTGTAGACGAGCTTCTTGTGAAAACAGCCGTCCCAAATATTGGGGTGACTGTCTGATTTTGATTTTAATTTCCGTAAGCTATAGGACCATAAGTGCAAGTGGCATAGGCTGTGTTGCTTTGTTTCTTACGTGTTTCAGGAAACACCATACACTTCTCCAGGGTGGCTGCTGGCAATTTACATCCTGCCAATCAGCATAACAAGGCTCCCTGTTCTCCATATCCTCTCCTACCTTTCTGGATTTTACACTTTTTTCAGATTGCCCTTTTGCCCGTTGGGCAATGAGACTTCATTGTAGTGCAGATTTCCTTTACAGGCTTGCTTGGTTGGCCAAAAAGGGCGTATGCGTTTTTTCCTGAATATATTCAGGAAAAAACGCATCCGCCCTTTTTGGCCAAGTGCATCATTGTCGACGTTCTGCCTCTTTTCCTATGCTTTCAGGGCAATTCCAGTCTACCCCCTGCAATCGTTTTCCTGAAATTCTGCCCCGCTTTCAAGTTGCCTTCGCAGGCTTACTTCAATATATTTTTGGAGGATAGCTGTCATTTATAACTCTGCAGGTTTGTGAATTACAGTGCCCCTGAGCTCCTTTCTTCAACTCGCTTTCTTGTGAGCTGGGCACAAAACCGCAGGATTGCTTCAGGCCCTAATCTGTTTCCGGCAGTGCATGCTGAGCCTTAGGTTAATTCCTCTTCCTGGTGGGAAATGAGCGTTACATTTGCCGGTGCAGACACCTACAGCTAGTCTCTCATTGGTTCTCCCTATTCCTATTCATCTTGCACAGAAATTGCAAGCTGTGCCAAAGAGGAGGTTAAAGGCACTGACTCTCCAAGCGGGGAGAGTGTTAGTAAAGCATCTGGAATGGTGAACCCGAGGACCAGGATACGAAAACTGAGATGCATTTTAAATCGTTTCCCAATCACACGGTGGACCATACTGTGGGTTTCCCATGCATGTTTTAGCTGGAGGAAGAATCCCTTGAACCTGAAGAGTTCGGACCCATGGAATAGGTACCATGAATTATTTAAGAACTGCTCTCTATTTCACTGTCTTTGTGTTTTGTTTTCGAAATTTATTTTGATAATGGGAATTATCGGATTTTCACTGCTGCGTTTCCGCGGCTGTACACACGCTTGATTCTCTTACGGAAACATATATATCCATGGGTTTTAAGATTCTTCCTAGTCAGGTATATTCCAAGGCGTTGAATATGTGGTGTTGAGTCCTTTTCGTTGAGCAAGGAGTAGGTCTTGTCTATTACATATTTGGCTTATGGAATGTTATCTGTGCTAATTTCAGTCTGGTTTTATGCAGCACCCCAAGGCGCCTTTCCCCATAAGCAAGCACTAGTTGGTTTTCTAAGTTTGAGACCCTGTTCTGTTTTGTAATTCAGTTCATGTGTATTCAAGTTTACATTCCGTGTATTAGTGATATCTTATGATGTTTCTTTTTCGGTGTGACGTAGTTCACGTAGAATCACCGTACCTGCATCCACTCACTATGCCGCTACGGGCCTGATGACACAGATTTCATTGCTGAGTGATACTGCATTGCACGTACGTGCCACTACTTCTTTATCCATTTTTTGCTTTCTGGGAAATTTACCTGGTAATGTAGACGAGCTTCTTGGGAACACAGCCGTCCCAAACTTTGGGGTGGCTCTCTGTTTTGGATTTTAATTTCCCTAAGGAATAGGACCATAAGTGCAATTGCCATAGGCTGTGTTGCTTTATTTCTTACGTGTTTCAGGAAACACCATACACTTCTCCAGGGTGGCTGCTGGCAATTTACATCCTGCCAATCAGCATAACAAGGCTCCCTGTTCTCCATATCCTGTCCTACCTTTCTGTATTTTACACTTTTTTCAGATGGCCCTTTTGCCCGAGGGACAGTGAGACTTCATTGTAGTGCAGATTTCCTTTACAGGCTTGCTTGGTTGGCCAAAAAGGGCGTATGCGTTTTTTCCTGAATATATTCAGGAAAAAACGCATACGCACTTTTTGGCCAAGTGCATCATTGTCGACGTTGTGCCTCTTTTCCTATGCTTTCAGGGCAATTCCAGTCTACCCCCTGCAATCGTTTTCCTGACATTCTGCCCCGCTTTCAAGCCCGCTTCGCAGGCTTACTTCAATATATTTTTGGAGGATAGCTGTCATTTATAACTCTGCAGGTTTGTGAATTACAGTGCCCCTGAGCTCCTTTCTTCAACTCGCTTTCTTGTGAGCTGGGCACAAAACCGCAGGATGGCTTCAGGCCCTAATCTGTTTCCAGCAGGGCATGCTGAGCCTTTGGTTAATTCCTCTTCCTGGTGGGAAATGAGCGTTACATTTGCCCGTGCAGACACCTATAGCTAGTCTCTCATTTTTCTCCCTATTCCTGTTTATCTTGCACAGAAATTGCAAGCTGTGCCAAACAGGAGGTTAAAGGCACTGACTCTCCAAGCGGGGAGAGTGTTAGTAAAGCATCTGAAATGGTGAAACCAAGGACCAGGATACGAAAACTGAGATGCATTTTAAATCGTTTCCCAATCACATGGTGGACCATACTGTGGGTTTCCCATGCATGTTTTAGCTGGAGGAAGAATCCCTTGAACCAGAAGAGTTGGGACCCATGGAATATGTACCATGCAGTATGACTTCAAAGGGTCTGCATTTGCTCACCGAAACTCACCAATGCTATCAGCCTGAAGTGTCCAGCCTTATGTCTCAACCAGCTCTGGGTGTAGCTGTGGTCAATCCCGGTTGCATCACATGCCCTGAGTGAATTATTTAAGAATTGCTCTCTATTTCACTGTCTTTGTGTTTTGGTTTCGAAATTTATTTTGATAATGGGATTTATCGGATTTTCACTGCTGCGTTTCGGCCGCTGTACACACGCTTGATTCTCTTACGGAGACATATATATCCATGGGTTTTAAGATTCTTCCTAATCAGGTATATTCCTAGGCATTGAATATGTGGTGTTGGGTCAATTTCGTTGAACAAGGAGTAGGTCTGGTCTATTCCATATTTGGCTTATGGAAAGTTATCTGTGCTAATTTCAGTCTCTGGTTTTATGCAGCACCCCAAGGTACCTTTCCCCATAAGCAAGCACTAGTTGGTTTTCTAAATTTGAGACCCTGTTCTGTTTTGTAATTCAGTTCATGTGTAGTCAAGTTTACATTCCGTGTATTAGTGATATCTTATGATGTTTCTTATTCTGTGTGACGTAGTTCACGTAGAATCACCGTACCTGCATCCACTCACTATGCCCCTACGGGCCTGATGACACAGATTTCATTGCTGAGTGATATTGCATTGCACGTACGTGCCACAACTTCTTTATCCATTTTTTGCTTTCTGGGATATTTACCTGGTACTGTAGACGAGCTTCTTGTGAACACAGCCGTCCCAAATATTGGGGTGGCTGTCTGTTTTTGATTTTAATTTCCGTAAGCTATAGGACCATAAGTGGAAGTGCCATAGGCTGTGTTGCTTTGTTTCTTACGTGTTTCAGGAAACACCATACACTTCTCCAGGGTGGCTGCTGGCAATTTACATCCTGCCAATCAGCATAACAAGGCTCCCTGTTCTCCATATCCTGTCCTACCTTTCTGGATTTTACACTTTTTTCAGATGGCCATTTTGCCCGGGGGGCAGTGAGACTTCATTGTAGTGCAGATTTCCTTTACAGGTTTGCTTGGTTGGCCAAAAAGGGCGTAGGCGTTTTTTCCTGAATATATTCAGGAAAAAACGCATACGACCTTTTTGGCCAAGTGCATCATTGTCGACGTTCTGCCTCTTTTCTTATGCTTTCAGGGCAATTCCAGTCTACCCCCTGCAATCGTTTTCCTGAAATTCTGCCCCGCTTTCAAGTCCCCTTCGCAGGCTTACTTCAATATATTTTTGGAGGATAGCTGTCATTTATAACTCTGCAGGTTTGTGAATTACAGTGCCCCTGAGCTCCTTTCTTCAACTCGCTTTCTTGTGAGCTGGGCACAAAACCGCAGGATTGCTTCAGGCCCTAATCTGTTTCCAGCAGGGCACACTGAGCCTTTGGTTAATTCCTCTTCCTGGTGGGCATTGAGCGTTACATTTGCCCGTGCAGACACCTACAGCTAATCTCTCATTGGTTCTCCCTATTCCTCTTCATCTTGCACAGAAATTGCAAGCTGTGGCAAAGAGGAGGTTAAAGGCACTGACTCTCCAAGCGGGGAGAGTGTTAGTAAAGCATCTGGAATGGTGAACCCGAGGTCCAGGATACGAAAACTGAGATGCATTTTAAATCGTTTCCCAATCACACGGTGGACGATACTCTGGGTTTCCCATGCATGTTTTAGCTGGAGGAAGAATCCCTTGAACCTGGAGAGTTGGGACCCATGGAATGGGTACCATGCAGTATGACTTCAAAGGGTCTGCATTTGCTCACCGAAACTCACCAATGCTATCAGCCTGAAGTGTCCAGCCTTATGTCTCAACCAGCTCTGGGTGTAGATGTGGTCAATCCCAGTTGCATCACATGCCCTGAGTGAATTATTTAAGAATTGCTCTCTATTTCAATGTCTTTGTGTTTTGTTTTCGAAATTTATTTTGATAATGGGATTTATCGGATTTTCACTGCTGCGTTTCGGCCGCTGTACACACGCTTGATTCTCTTACGGAGTCATATATATCCATTGGTTTTAAGATTCTTCCTAGTCAGGTATATCCCTAGGCGTTGAATATGTGGTGTTGGGTCCATTTCGTTGAGCAAGAAGTAGGTCTTGTCTATTACATATTTGGCTTATGGAAAGTTATCTGTGCTAATTTCAGTCTCTGGTTTTATGCAGCACCCCAAGGCACCTTTCCCCATAAGGAAGCACTAATTGTTTTTCTAAATTTGAGACCCTGTTCTGTTTTGTAATTCAGTTCATGTGTAGTCAAGTTTACATTCCGTGTATTAGTGATATCTTATGATATTTATTTTTCTGTGTGACGTAGTTCACGTAGAATCACCGTACCTGCATCCACTCACTATGCCGCTACGGGCCTGATGACACAGATTTCATTGCTGAGTGATATTGCATTGTACGTACGTGCCACAACTTCTTTATCCATTTTTTGCATTCTGGGATATTTACCTGATACTGTAGACGAGCTTCTTGTGAACACAGCCGTCCCAAATATTGGGGTGACTGTCTGTTTTTGATTTTAATTTCCGTAAGCTATAGGACCATAAGTGGAAGTGCCATAGGCTGTGTTGCTTTGTTTCTTATGTGTTTCAAGAAACACCATACACTTCTCCAGGGTGGCTGCTGGCAATTTACATCCTGCCAATCAGCATAACAAGGCTCCCTGTTCTCCATATCCTGTCCTACCTTTCTGGATTTTACACTTTTTTCAGATGGCCCTTTTGCCCGGGGGGCAGTGAGACTTCATTGTAGTGCAGATTTCTTTAGCAGGCTTGCTTGGTTGGCCAAAAAGGGCGTAGGCGTTTTTTCCTGAATATATTCAGGAAAAAACGCATACGACCTTTTTGGCCAAGTGCATCATTGTCGACGTTGTGTCTCTTTTCTTATGCTTTCAGGGCAATTCCAGTCTACCCCCTGCAATCGTTTTCCTGAAATTCTGCCCCGCTTTCAAGTCCCCTTCGCAGGCTTACTTCAATATATTTTTGGAGGATAGCTGTCATTTATAACTCTGCAGGTTTGTGAATTACAGTGCCCCTGAGCTCCTTTCTTCAACTCGCTTTCTTGTGAGCTGGGCACAAAACCACAGGATTGCTTCAGGCCCTTATCTCTTTCCGGCAGGGCACACTGAGCCTTTGGTTAATTCCTCTCTCTGGTGGGAAATGAGCGTTACATTTGCCCGTGGAGACACCTACAGCTAATCTCTCATTGGTTCTCCCTATTCCTGTTCATCTTGCACAGAAATTGCAAGCTGTGCCAAAGAGGAGGTTAAAGGCACTGACTCTCCAAGCGGGGAGAGTGTTAGTAAAGCATCTGGAATGGTGAACCCGAGGACCAGGATACGAAAACTGAGATGCACTTTAAATCGTTTCCCAATCACACGGTGGACGATACACTGGGTTTCCCATGCATGTTTTAGCTGGAGGAAGAATCCCTTGAACCTGGAGAGTTGGGACCCATGGAATGGGTACCATGCAGTATGACTTCAAAGGGTCTGCATTTGCTCACCGAAAATGACCAATGCTATCAGCCTGAAGTGTCCAGCCTTATGTCTCAACCAGCTCTGGGTGTAGATGTGGTCAATCCCTGTTGCATCACATGCCCTGAGTGAATTATTTAAGAATTGCTCTCTATTTCACTGTCTTTGTGTTTTGTTTTCGAAATTTATTTTGATAATGGGATTTATCGTATTTTCACTGCTGCGTTTCGGCCGCTGTACACACGCTTGATTCTCTTACGGAGACATATATATCCATGGGTTTTAAGATTCTTCCTAGTCAGGTATATTCCTAGGCGTTGAATATGTGGTGTTGGGTCCATTTCGTTGAGCAAGGAGTAGGTCTTGTCTATTACATATTTGGCTTATGGAAAGTTATCTGTGCTAATTTCAGTCTCTGGTTTTATGCAGCACCCCAAGGCACCTTTCCCCATAAGCAAGCACTAGTTGGTTTTCTAAATTTGAGACCCAGTTCTGTTTTGTAATTCAGTTCATGTGTAGTCAAGTTTACATTCCGTGTATTAGTGATATCTTATGATGTTTCTTTTTCTGTGTGACGTAGTTCACGTAGAATCACCATACCTGCATCCACTCACTATGCCGCTACGGGCCTGATGACACAGATTTCATTGCTGAGTGATACTGCATTGCACGTACGTGCCACAACTTCTTTATCCATTTTTTGCTTTCTGGGATATTTACCTGATACTGTAGACGAGCTTCTTGTGAACACAGCCGTCCCAAATATTGGGGTGGCTGTCTGATTTGATTTTAATTTCCGTAAGCTATAGGACCATAAGTGGAAGTGCCATAGGCTGTGTTGCTTTGTTTCTTACGTGTTTCAGGAAACACCATACACTTCTCCAGGGTGGCTGCTGGCAATTTACATCCTGCCAATCAGCATAACAAGGCTCCCTGTTCTCCATATCCTGTCCTACCTTTCTGGATTTTACACTTTTTTCCAATGGCCCTTTTGCCCGGGGGGCAGTGAGACTTCATTATACTGCAGATTTCCTTTACAGGCTTGCATGGTTTGCCAAAAAGGGGGTATGCGTTTTTTCCTGAATATATTCAGGAAAAAACGCATACACCATTTTTGGCCAAGTGCATCATTGTCGACGTTGTGCCTCTTTTCCTATGCTTTCAGTGCAATTCCAGTCTACCCCCTGCAATGGTTTTCCTGAAATTCTGCCCCGCTTTCAAGTCCCCTTCGCAGGCTTACTTCAATATATTTTTGGAGGATAGCTGTCAATTATAACTCTGCAGGTTTGTGAATTACAGTGCCCCTGATCTCCTTTCTTCAACTCGCTTTCTTGTGAGCTGGGCACAAAACCGCAGGATTGCTTCAGGCCCTAATCTGTTTCCGGCAGGGCACACTGAGCCTTTGTTTAATTCCTCTTCCTGGTGGGCAATGAGCGTTACATTTGCCCGTGCAGACACCTACAGCTAGTCTCTCATTGGGTCTCCCTATTCCTGTTCATCTTGCACAGAAATTGCAAGCTGTGCCAAAGAGGAGGTTAAAGGCACTGACTCTCCAAGCGGGGAGAGTTTTAGTAAAGCATCTGGAATGGTGAACCCGAGGACCAGGATACGAAAACTGAGATGCATTTTAAATCGTTTCCCAATCACCCGGTGGACGATACTCTGGTTTTCCCATGCATGCTTTAGCTGGAGGAAGAATCACTTGAACCTGGAGAGTTGGGACCCATGGAATGGGTACCATGCAGTATGACTTCAAAGGGTCTGCATTTGCTCACCGAAACTCACCAATGCTATCAGCCTGAAGTGTCCAGCCTTATGTCTGAACCAGCTCTGGGTGTAGATGTGTTAAATCCCGGTTGCATCACATGCCCTGAGTGAATTATTTAAGAATTGCTCTCTATTTCACTGTCTTTGTGTTTTGTTTTTGAAATTTATTTTGATAATGGGATTTATCGGATTTTCACTGCTGCGTTTATGCCGCTGTACACACGCTTGATTCTCTTATGGAGACATATATATCCATGGGTTTTAAGATTCTTCCTAGTCAGGTATATTCCTAGGTTTTGAATATGTGGTGTTGGGTCCATTTCATTGAGCAAAGTGTAGGTCATGTCTATTACATATTTGGCTTATGGAAAGTTATCTGTGCTAATTTCAGTCTCTGGTTTTATGCAGCACCCCAAGGCACCTTTCCCCATAAGCAAGCACTAGTTGGTTTTCTAAATTTGAGACCCTGTTCTGTTTTGTAATTCAGTTCATGTGTAGTCAAGTTTACATTCCGTGTATTAGTGATATCTTATGATGTTTCTTTTTCTGTGTGACGTAGTTCATGTAGAATCACCGTACCTGCATCCACTCACTATGCCGCTACGGGCCTGATGACACAGATTTCATTGCTGAGTGATATTGCATTGTACGTACGTGCCACAACTTCTTTATCCATTTTTTGCTTTCTGGGATATTTACCTGATACTGTAGACGAGCTTCTTGTGAACACAACCGTCCCAAATATTGGGGTGGCTGTCTGTTTTTGATTTTAATTTCCGTAAGCTATAGGACCATAAGTGGAAGTGCCATAGGCTGTGTTGCTTTGTTTCTTACGTGTTTCAGGAAACACCATACACTTCTCCAGGGTGGCTGCTGGCAATTTACATCCTGCCAATCAGCATAACAAGGCTCCCTGTTCTCCATATCCTGTCCTACCTTTCTGGATTTTACACTTTATTCAGATGGCCCTTTTGCCCGGGGGCAGTGAGACTTCATTGTTGTGCAGATTTCCTTTAGAGGCTTGCTTGGTTGGCCTAAAAGGGCGTATGCCTTTTTTCCTGAATATATTCAGGAAAAAACGCATACGCCCTTTTTGACCAAGTGCATCATTGTCGACTTTGTGCCTCTTTTCCTATGCTTTCAGGGCAATTCCAGTCTACCCCCTGCAATCGTTTTCCTGAAATTCTGCCCCGCTTTCAAGTCCCCTTCGCAGGCTTACTTCAATATATTTTTGGTGGATAGCTGTCATTTATAACTCTGCAGGTTTGTGAATTACAGTGCCCCTGAGCTCCTTTCTTCAACTCGCTTTCTTGTGAGCTGGGCACAAAACCGCAGGATTGCTTCAGGCCCTAATCTGTTTCCGGCAGGGCACACTGAGCCTTTGGTTAATTCCTCTTCCTGGTGGGAAATCAGCGTTACATTTGCCCGTGCAGACACCTAGAGCTAGTCTCTCATTGGTTCTCCCTATTCCTGTTCATCTTGCACAGAAATTGCAAGCAGTGCCAAACAGGAGGTTAAAGGCACTGACTCTCCAAGCGGGGAGAGTGTTAGTAAAGCATCTGGAATGGTGAACCCGAGGACCAGGATACGAAAACTAAGATGCATTTTAAATCGTTTCCCAATCACACGGTGGACGATACTCTGGGTTTCCCATGCATGTTTTAGCTGGAGGAAGAATCCCTTGAACCTGGAGAGTTGGGACCCATGGAATGGGTACCATGCAGTATGACTTCAAAGGGTCTGCATTTGCTCACCGAAACTCACCAATGTTATCAGCCTGAAGTGTCCAGCCTTATGTCTCAACCAGCTCTGGGTGTAGATGTGGTCAATCCCGGTTGCATCACATGGCCTGAGTGATTTATTTAAGAATTGCTCTCTATTTCACTGTCTTTGTGTTTTGTTTTTGAAATTTATTTTGATAATGCGATTTTTCGGATTTTCACTGCTGCGTTTATGCCGCTGTACACACGCTTGATTCTCTTACGGATACATATAAATCCATGGGTTTTAAAATTCTTCCTGGTCAGGTGTATTCCTAGGCGTTGAATATGTGGTGTTGAGTCCATTTCGTTGAGCAAGGAGTAGGTCTTGTCTATTACATATTTGGCTTATGGAATGTTATCTGTGCTAATTTCAGTCTCTGGTTTTATGCAGCACCCCAAGGCACCTTTCCCCATAAGCAAGCACTAGTTGGTTTTCTAAATTTGAGACCCTGTTCTGTTTTGTAATTCAGTTCATGTGTAGTCAAGTTTACATTCCGTGTATTAGTGATATCTTATGATGTTTCTTTTTCTGTGTGACGTAGTTCACGTAGAATCACCGTACCTGCATCCACTCACTATGCCGCTACGGGCCTGATGACACAGATTTCATTGTTGAGTGATATTGCATTGCACGTACGTGCCACAACTTCTTTATCCATTTTTTGCTTTCTGGGATATTTACCTGGTACTGTAGACGAGCTTCTTGGGGACACAGGCGTCCCAAACTTTGGGGTGGCTCTCTGTTTTTGATTTTAATTTCCCTAAGCAATAGGACCATAAGTGCAATTGCCATAGGCTGTGTTGCTTTATTTCTTACGTGTTTCAGGATACACCATACACTTCTCCAGGGTGGCTGCTGGCAATTTACATCCTGCCAATCAGCATAACAAGGCTCCCTGTTCTCCATATCCTGTCCTACCTTTCTGGATTTTACACTTTTTTCAGATGACCCTTTTGCCCGGGGGGCAGTGAGACTTCATTGTAGTGCAGATTTCCTTTAGAGGCTTGCTTGGTTGACCAAAAAGGGCGTATGCGTTTTTTCCTGAATATATTCAGGAAAAAACGCATACGCCCTTTTTGGCCAAGTGCATCATTGTCGACGCTGTGCCTCTTTTCCTATGCTTTCAGGGCAATTCCAGTCTACCCCCTGCAATCGTTTTCCTGAAATTCTGCCCCGCTTTCAAGTCCCCTTCGCAGGCTTACTTCAATATATTTTTGGTGGATAGCTGTCATTTATAACTCTGCAGGTTTGTGAATTACAGTGCCCCTGAGCTCCTTTCTACAACTCGCTTTCTTGTGAGCTGGGCACAAAACCGCAGGATTGCTTCAGGCCCTAATCTGTTTCCGGCAGGGCATGCTGAGCCTTTGGTTAATTGCTCTTGATGGTGGGAAATGAGCGTTACATTTGCCCGTGCAGACACCTACAGCTAGTCTCTCATTGGTTCTCCCTATTCCTGTTCATCTTGCACAGAAATTGCAAGCTGTGCCAAACAGGAGGTTAAAGGCACTGACTCTCCAAGCGGGGAGAGTGTTAGTAAAGCGTCTGGAATGGTGAACCCGAGGACCAGGATACGAAAACTGAGATGCATTTTAAATCGTTTCCCAATCACACGGTGGACAATACTCTGGGATTCCCATGCATGTTTTAGCTGGAGGAAGAATCCCTTGATTCTGGAGTGTTGGGACCCATGGAATGGGTACCATGCAGTATGACTTCAAAGGGTCTGCATTTACTCACCGAACCTCACCAATGCTATCAGCCTGAAGTGTCCAGCCTTATGTCTCAACCAGCTCTGGGTATAGATGTGGTCAATCCCGGTTGCATCACATGCCCTGAGTGAATTATTTAAGAATTGCTCTCTATTTCACTGTGTTTGTGTTTTGTTTTCGAAATTTATTTTGATAATGGGATTTATTGGATTTTCACTGCTGTATTTCGGCCGCAGTACACACGCTTGATTCTCTTACAGAGACATATATATCCATGGGTTTTAAGATTCTTCCTAGTCAGGTATATTCCTAGGCGTTGAATATGTGGTGTTGGGTCCATTTCGTTGAGCAAGGAGTAGGTCTTGTCTATTACATATTTGTCTTATGGAAAGTTATCTGTGCTAATTTCAGTCTCTGGTTTTATGCAGCACCCCAAGGCACCTTTCCCCATAAGCAAGCACTAGTTGGTTTTCTAAATTTGAGACCCTGTTCTGTTTTGTAATTCAGTTCATGTGTAGTCAAGTTTACATTCCGTGTATTAGTGATATCTTATGATGTTTCTTTTTCTGTGTGACGTAGTTCACGTAGAATCACCGTACCTGCATCCACTCACTATGCCGCTACGGGCCTGATGACACAGATTTCATTGCTGAGTGATATTGCATTGCACGTACGTTCCACAACTTCTTTATCCATTTTTTGCTTTCTGGGATATTTACCTGGTACTGTAGACGAGCTTCTTGTGAACACAGCCGTCCCAAATATTGGGGTGGCTGTCTGTTTTTGATTTTAATTTCCGTAAGCTATAAGACCATAAGTGGAAGTGCCATAGGCTGTGTTGCTTTGTTTCTTACGTGTTTCAGGAAACACCATACACTTCTCCAGGGTGGCTGCTGGCATTTTACATCCTGCCAATCTGCATAACAAGGCTCCCTGTTCTCCATATCTTGTCCTACCTTTCTGGATTTTACAGTTTTTTCAGATGGCCCTTTTCCCTGGGGGCCAGTGAGACTTCATTGTAGTGCAGATTGCCTTTACAGGCTTGCTTGGTTGGCCAAAAAGTGCGTATGCGTTTTTTCCTGAATATATTCAGGAAAAAACGCATACGCCCTTTTTGGCCAAGTGCATCATTGTCGACGTTCTGCCTCTTTTCCTATGCTTTCAGGGCAATTCCAGTCTACCCCCTGCAATCGTTTTCCTGAAATTCTGCCCCGCTTTCAAGTCCCCTTCGCAGGCTTACTTCAATATATTTTTGGATGATAGCTGTCATTTATCACTCTGCAGGTTTGTGAATTACAGTGCCCCTGAGCTCCTTTCTTCAACTCGCTTTCTTGTGAGCTGGGCACAAAACCGCAGGATTGCTTCAGGCCCTAATCTGTTTCCGGCAGGGCACGCTGAGCCTTTGTTTAATTCCTCTTCCTGGAGGGCAATGAGCGTTACATTTGCCCGTGCAGACACCTACAGCTAGTCTCTCATTGGTTCTCCCTATTCCTGTTCATCTTGCACAGAAATTGCAAGCTGTGCCAAACAGGAGGTTAAAGGCACTGACTCTCCAAGCGGGGAGAGTGTTAGTAAAGCATCTCGAATGGTGAACCGGAGGACCAGGATACGAAAACTGAGATGCATTTTAAATCGTTTCCCAATCACACGGTGGACGATACTCTGGGTTTCCCATGCATGTTTTAGCTGGAGGAAGAATCCCTTGAACCTGGAGAGTTGGCACCCATGGAATGGGTACCATGCAGTATGACTTCAAAGGGTCTGCATTTGGTCACCGAAACTCACCAATGCTATCAGCCTGAAGTGTCCAGCCTTATGTCTCAACCAGCTCTGGGTGTAGATGTGGTCAATCCCGGTTGCATCACATGTCCTGAGTGAATTATTTAAGAATTGCTCTCTATTTCACTGTCTTTGTGTTTTGTTTTCGAAATTTATTTTGATAATGGGATTTATCGGATTTTCACTGCTGCGTTTCGGCCGCTGTACACACGCTTGATTCTCTTACGGAGACATATATATCCATGGGTTTTAAGATTCTTCCTAGTCAGGTATATTCCTAGGCGTTGAATATGTGGTGTTGGGTCCATTTCGTTGAGCAAGGAGTAGGTCTTGTCTATTACATATTTGGCTTATGGAAAGTTATCTGTGCTAATTTCAGTCTCTGGTTTTATGCAGCACCCCACGGCACCTTTTCCCATAAGCAAGCACTAGTTGGTTTTCTAAATTTGAGACCCTGTTCTGTTTTGTAATTCAGTTCATGTGTAGTCAAGTTTACATTCCGTGTATTAGTGATATCTTATGATGTTTCTTTTTCTGTGTGACGTATTTCACGTAGAATCACCGTACCTGCATCCACTCACTATGCCGCTACGGGCCTGAGGACACAGATTTCATTTCTGAGTGATATTGCATTGTACGTACGTGCCACAGCTTCTTTATCCATTTTTTGCTTTCTGGGATATTTACCTGGTACTGTAGACGAGCTTCTTGGGAACACAGCCGTCCCAAACTTTGGGGTGGCTCTCTGTTTTTGATTTTAATTTCCCTAAGGAATAGGACCATAAGTGCAATTGCCATAGACTGTGTTGCTTTATTTCTTACGTGTTTCAGGAAACACCATACACTTCTCCAGGGTGGCTGTTTGCAATGTACATCCTGCCAATCAGCATAACAAGGCTCCCTGTTCTCCATATCCTGTCCTACCTTTCTGGATTTTACACTTTTTTCAGATGGCCTTTTTGCCCGGGGGGCAGTGAGACTTCATTGTAGTGCAGATTTCCTTTACAGGCTTGCTTGGTTGGCCAAAAAGGGCGTATGCGTTTTTTCCTGAATATATTCAGGAAAAAACACATACGCCCTTTTTGGCCAAGTGCATCATTGTCGACGTTCTGCCTCTTTTCCTATGCTTTCAGGGCAATTCCAGTCTACCCCCTGCAATTGTTTTCCTGAAATTTTGCCCCGCTTTCAAGTCCCCTTCGCAGGCTTACTTCAATATATTCTTGGAGGATACCTGTCATTTATAACTCTGCAGGTTTGTGAATTACAGTGCCCCAGAGCTCCTTTTTTCAACTCGCTTTCTTGTGAGCTGGGAACAAAACCGCAGGATTGCTTCAGGCCCTAATCTGTTTCTGGCAGGGCATGCTGAGCCTTTGGTTAATTCCTCTTCCTGCTGGGAAATGAGCGTTACATTTGCCCGTGCAGACACCTACAGCTAGTCTCTCATTGGTTCTCCCTATTCCTGTTCATCTTGCACAGAAATTGCAAGCTGTGCCAAACAGGAGGTTAAAGGCACTGACTCTCCAAGCGGGGAGAGTGTTAGTAAAGCATCTGGAATGGTGAACCCGAGGACCAGGATACGAAAACTGAGATGCATTTTAAATCATTTCCCAATCACACGGTGGACGATACTCTGGGTTTCCCATGCATGTTTTAGCTGGAGGAAGAATGCCTTGAACCTGGAGAGTTGGGACCCATGGAATGGGTACCATGCAGTATGACTTCAAAGGGTCTGCATTTGCTCACCGAAACTCACCAATGCTATCAGCCTGAAGTGTCCAGCCTTATGTCTCAACCAGCTCTGGTTGTAGATGTGGTCAATCCCGGTTGCATCACATGCCCTGAGTGAATTATTTAAGAATTGCTCTCTATTTCACTGTCTTTGTGTTTTGTTTTCGAAATTTATTTTGATAATGGGATTTATCGGATTTTCACTTCTGCGTTTCAGCCACTGTACACACGCTTGATTCTCTTACGGAGACATATATATCCATGGGTTTTAAGATTCTTCCTAGTCAGGTATATTCCTAGGCATTGAATATGTGGTGTTGGGTCCATTTCGTTGAGCAAGGAGTAGGTCTTGTCTATTACATATTTGGCTTATGGAAAGTTATCTGTGCTAATTTCAGTCTCTGGTTTTATGCAGCACCCCAACGCACCATTCCCAATAAGCAAGCACTAGTTGGTTTTCTAAATTTGAGACCCTGTTCTGTTTTGTAATTCAGTTCATGTGTAGTCAAGTTTACATTCCGTGTATTAGTGATATCTTATGATGTTTCTTTTTCTGTGTGACGTAGTTCACGTAGAATCACCGTACCTGCATCCACTCACTATGCCGCTACGGGCCTGATGACACAGATTTCATTGCTGAGTGATATTGCATTGTACGTACGTGCCACAACTTCTTTATCCATTTTTTGCTTTCTGGGATATTTACCTGATACTGTAGACGAGCTTCTTGTGAACACAGCGGTCCCAAATATTGGGGTGGCTGTCTGTTTTTGATTTTAATTTCCGTAAGCTATAGGACCATAAGTGGATGTGCCATAGGCTGTGTTGCTTTGTTTCTTACGTGTTTCAGGAAACACCATACACTTCTCCAGGGTGGCTGCTGGCAATTTACATCCTGCCAATCAGCATAACAAGGCTCCCTGTTCTCCATATCCTGTCCTACCTTTCTGGATTTTACACTTTTTTCAGATGGCCCTTTTGCCCGGGGGGCAGTGAGACTTCATTGTAGTGCAGATTTCCTTTACAGGCTTGCTTGGTTGGCCAAAAAGGGCGTATGCGTTTTTTCCTGAATATATTCAGGAAAAAACGCATACGCCCTTTTTGGCCAAGGGCATCATTGTCGACGTTGTGCTTCTTTTCCTATGCTTTCAGGGCAATTCCAGTCTACCCCCTGCAATCGTTTTCCTGAAATTCTGTCCCGCTTTCAAGTCCCCTTCGCAGGCTTACTTCAATATATTTTTGGAGGGTAGCTGTCATTTTAACTCTAGAGGTTTGTGAATTACAGTGCCCCTGAGCTCCTTTCTTCAACTCGCTTTCTTGTGAGCTGGGCACAAAACCGCAGGATTGCTTCAGGCCCTAATCTGTTTTCAGCAGGGCACGCTGAGCCTTTGTTTAATTCCTCTTCCTGGTCGGCAATGAGCGTTACATTTGCCCGTGCAGACACCTACAGCTAGTCTCTCATTGGTTCTCCCTATTCCTCTTCATCTTGCACAGAAATTGCCAGCTGTGCCAAACAGGAGGTTAAAGGCACTGACTCTCCAAGCGGGGAGAGTGTTAGTAAAGCATCTGGAATGGTGAACCCGAGGACCAGGATACGAAAACTGAGATGCATTTTAAATCGTTTCCCAATCACACGGTGGACGATACTCTGGGTTTCCCATGCATGTTTTAGCTGGAGGAAGAATCCCTTGAACCTGGAGAGTTGGGACCCATGGAATGGGTACCATGCAGTATGACTTCAAAGGGTCTGCATTTGCTCACCGAAACTCACCAATGCTATCAGCCTGAAGTGTCCAGCCTTATGTCTCAACCAGCTCTGGGTGTAGATGTGGTCAATCCCGGTTGCATCACATACCCTGAGTGAATTATTTAAGAATTGCTCTCTATTTCACTGTCTTTGTGTTTTGTTTGCGAAATTTATTTTGATAATGGGATTTATCGGATTTTCACTGTTGCGTTTCGGCCGCTGTACACAGGCTTCATTCTCTTATGGAGACATATATATCCATGGGTTTTAAGATTCTTCCTAGTCAGGTATATTCCTAGGCGTTGAATATGTGGTGTTGGGTCCATTTCGTTGAGCAAGGAGTAGGTCTTGTCTATTACATATTTGGCTTATGGAAAGTTATCTGTGCTAATTTCTGTCTCTGGTTTTATGCAGCACCCCAAGGCACCTTTTCCCATAAGCAAGCACTAGTTGGTTTTCTAAATTTGAGACCCTGTTCTGTTTTGTAATTCAGGTCATGTGTACTCAAGTTTACATTCCGTTTATTAGTGATATCTTATGATGTTTCTTTTTCTGTGTGACGTAGTTCACGTAGAATCACCGTACCTGCATCCACTCACTATGCCGCTACGGGCCTGATGACACAGATTTCATTGCTGAGTGATATTGCATTGTACGTACGGGCCACAACTTCTTTATCCATTTTTCGCTTTCTGGGATATTTACCTGATACTGTAGACGAGCTTCTTGTGAACACAGCCGTCCCAAATATTGGGGTGGCTGTCTGTTTTTGATTTTAATTTCCGTAAGCTATAGGACCATAAGTGGAAGTGCCATAGGCTGTGTTGCTTTGTTTCTTACGTGTTTCAGGAAACACCATACACTTCTCCAGGGTGGCTGCTGGCAATTTACATCCTGCCAATCAGCATAACAAGGCTCCCTGTTCTCCATATCCTGTCCTACCTTTCTGGATTTTACACTTTTTTCAGATGGCCCTTTTGCCCGGGGGGCAGTGAGAGTTCATTGTAGTGCAGATTTCCTTTACAGGCTTGCTTGGTTGGCCAAAAAGGGCGTATGCGTTTTTTCCTCAATATATTCAGGAAAAAACGCATACGCCCTTTTTGGCCAAGTGCATCATTGTCGACGTTGTGCCTCTTTTCCTATGCTTTCAGGGCAATTCCAGTCTACCCACTGCAATCGTTTTCCTGAAATTCTGCCCCGCTTTCAAGTCCCCTTCGCAGGCTTACTTCAATATACTTTTGGAAGATATCTGTCATTTATAACTCTGCAGGTTTGTGAATGACAGTGCCCCTGAGCTCCTTTCTTCAACTCGCTTGCTTGTGAGCTGGGCACAAAACTACAGGATTCCTTAAGGCCCTAATCTGTTTCCAGCAGGGCACACTGAGCCTTTGTTTAATTCCTTTTCCTGGTGGGCAATGAGGGTTACATTTGCCCGTGCAGACACCTACAGCTAGTCTGTCATTGGTTCTCCCTATTCCTGTTCATCTTGCACAGAAATTGCAAGCTGTGCCAAAGAGGAGGTTAAAGGCACTGACTCTCCAAGCGGGGAGAGTGTTAGTAAAGCATCTGGAATGGTGAACCCGAGGACCAGGATACGAAAACTGAGATGCATTTTAAATCATTTCCCAATCACACGGTGGACGATACTCTGGGTTTCCCATGCATGTTTTACCTGGAGGAAGAATGCCTTGAACCTGGAGAGTTGGGACCCATGGAATGGGTACCATGCAGTATGACTTCAAAGGCTCTGCATTTGCTCACCGAAACTCACCAATGCTATCAGCCTGAAGTGTCCAGCCTTATGTCTCAACCAGCTCTGGGTGTAGATGTGGTCAATTCCGGTTGCATCACATGCCCTGAGTGAATTATTTTAGAATTGCTCTCTATTTCACTGTCTTTGTGTTTTGTTTTCGAAATTTATTTTGATAATGGGATTTATCGGATTTTCACTGCTGCGTTTCGGCCGCTGTACACACGCTTGATTCTCTTACGGAGACATATATATCCATGCGTTTTAAGATTCTTCCTAGTCAGGTATATTCCGAGGCGTTGAATATGTGGTGTTGGGTCCATTTCGTTGAGCAAGGGGTAGGTCTTGTCTATTACATATTTGGCTTATGGAAGGTTATCTGTGCTAATTTCAGTCTCTGGTATTATGCAGCACCCCAACGCACCTTTCCCCATAAGCAAGCACTAGTTGGTTTTCTAAATTTGAGACCCTGTTCTGTTTTGTAATTTAGTTCATGTGTAGTCAAGTTTACATTCCGTGTATTAGTGATATCTTATGATGTTTCTTTTTCTGTGTGACGTAGTTCACGTAGAATCACCGTACTTGCATCCACTCACTATGCCGCTACGGGCCTGATGACACAGATTTCATTGCTGAGTGATATTGCATTGTACGTACGTGCCACAACTTCTTTATCCATTTTTTGCTTTCTGGGATATTTACCTGATACTGTAGACGAGCTTCTTGTGAACACAGCCGTCCCAAATATTGGGGTGGCTGTCTGTTTTTGATTTTAAATTCCGTAAGCTATAGGACCATAAGTGGAAGTGCCATAGGCTGTGTTGCTTTCTTTCTTACGTGTTTCAGGAAACACCATACACTTCACCAGGGTGGCTGCTGGCAATTTACATCCTGCCAATCAGCATAACAAGGCTCCCTGTTCTCCATATCCTGTCCTACCTTTCTGGATTTTACACTTTTTTCAGATGGCCCTTTTGCCCGGGGGTCAGTGAGACTTCATTGTAGTGCAGATTTCCTTTACAGGCTTGCTTGGTTGGCAAAAAAGGGCGTATGCGTTTTTTCCTGAATATATTCAGGAAAAAACGCATACGGCCTTTTTGGCCAAGTGCATCATTGTTGATGTTGTGCCTCTTCTCCTATGCTTTCAGAGCAATTCGAGTCTACCCCCTGCAATCGTTTTCCTGAAATTCTGCCCCGCTTTCAAGTCACCTTCGCAGGCTTACTTCAATATATTTTTGGAGGATAGGTGACATTTATAACTCTGCAGATTTGTGAATTACAGTGCCCCTGAGCTCCTTTCTTCAACTCGCTTTCTTGTGAGCTGGGCACAAAACCGCAGGATTGCTTCGGGCCCTAAACTGTTTCCAGCAGGGCACGCTGAGCCTTTGTTTAATTCCTCTTCCTGGTGGGAAATGAGCGTTACATTTGCCCGTGCAGACAACTACAGCTAGTCTCTCATTGGTTCTCCCTATTCCTGTTCATCTTGCACAGAAATTGCAAGCTGTGCCAAACAGGAGGTTAAAGGCACTGACTCTCCAAGCGGGGAGATTGTTAGTAAATCATCTGGAATGGTGAAACCGAGGACCAGGATACGAAAACTGAGATGCATTTTAAATCATTTCCCAATCACACGGTGGACGATACTCTGGGTTTCCCATGCATGTTTTAGCTGGAGGAAGAATCCCTTGAACCTGGAGAGTTGGGACCCATGGAATGGGTACCATGCAGTATGATTTCAAAGGGTCTGCATTTGCTCACCGAAACTCACCAATGCTATCAGCCTGAAGTGTCCAGCGTTATGTCTCAACCAGCTCTGGGTGTAGATGTGGTCAATCCCGGTTGCATCACATGCCCTGAGTGAATTATTTAAGAATTGCTCTCTATTTCACTGTCTTTGTGTTTTGTTTTCGAAATTTATTTTGATAATGGGATTTATCGGATTTTCACTGCTGCGTTTCGTCCGCTGTACACACGCTTGATTCTCTTATGGAGACATATATATCCATGGGTTTTAAGACTCTTCCTAGTCAGGTATATTCCTAGGCGTTGAATATGTGGTGTTGGGTCCATTTCGTTGAGCAAGGAGTAGGTCTTGTCTATTACATATTTGGCTTATGGAAAGTTATCTGTGCTAATTTCAGTCTCTGGTTTTATGCAGCACCCCAAGGCACGTTTTCCCATAAGCAAGCACTAGTTGGTTTTCTAAATTTGAGACCCTGTTCTGTTTTTTAATTCAGGTCATGTGTACTCAAGTTTACATTCCGTGTATTAGTGATATCTTATGATGTTTCTTTTTCTGTGTGACGTAGTTCACGTAGAATCACCGTACCTGCATCCACTCACTATGCCGCTACGGGCCTGATGACACAGATTTCATTGCTGAGTGATATTGCATTGTACGTACGTGCCACAACTTCTTTATCCATTTTTTGCTTTCTGGGATATTTACCTGATACTGTAGACGAGCTTCTTGTGAACACAGCCGTCCCAAATATTGGGGAGGCTGTCTGTTTTTGATTTTAATTTCCGTAAGCTATAGGACCATAAGTGGAAGTGCCATAGGCTGTGTTGCTTTGTTTCTTACGTGTTTCAGGAAACACCATACATTTCTTCAGGGTGGCGGCTGGCAATTTACATCCTGCCAATCAGCATAACAAGGCTCACTCTTCTCCATATCCTGTCCTACCTTTCTGGATTTTACACTTTTTTCAGATGGCCCTTTTGCCCGGGGGGCAGTGAGACTTCATTGTAGTGCAGATTTCCTTTACAGGCTTGCTTGGTTGGCCAAAAAGTGTGTATGCGTTTTTTCCTGAATATATTCAGGAAAAAACGCATACGCCATTTTTGGCCAAGTGCATCATTTTCAACGTTCTGCCTCTTTTCCTATGCTTTCAGGGCAATTCCAGTCTACCCCCTGCAATGGTTTTCCTGAAACTCTGCCCCGCTTTCAAGTCCCCTTCACAGGCTTACTTCAATATATTTTTGGAGGATAGCTGTCTTTATAACTCTGCAGGTTTGTGAATTACAGTGCCCATGAGCTCCTTTCTTCAACTCGCTTTCTTGTGAGCTGGGCACAAAACCGCAGGATTGCTTCAGGCCCTAATCTGTTTCCGGCAGGGCACGCTGAGCCTTTGGTTAATTCCTCTTCCTGGTGGTAAATGAGCATTACATTTGCCCGTGCACACACCTATAGCTAGTCTCTCATTGGTTCTCCCTATTCCTGTTCATCTTGCACAGAAATTGCAAGCTGTTCCAAAGAGGAGGTTAAAGGCACTGACTCTCCAAGCGGGGAGAGTGTTAGTAAAGCATCTGGAATGGTGAACCCGAGGACCAGGATACGAAAACTGAGATGCATTTTAAATCGTTTCCCAATCACACGGTGGACGATACTCTGGGTTTCCCATGCATGTTTTAGCTGGAGGAAGAATCCCTTGAACTGGGAGAGTTGGGACCCATGGAATGGGTACCATGCAGTATGACTTCAAAGGGTCTGCATTTGCTCACCGAAACTCATCAATGCTATCAGCATGAAGTGTCCAGCCTTATGTCTCAACCAGGTCTGGGTGTAGATGTGGTCAATCCCGGTTGCATCACATGCCCTGAGTGAATTATTTAAGAATTGCTCTCTATTTCACTGTCTTTGTGTTTTGTTTTCGAAATTTATTTTGATAATGGGATTTATCGGATTTTCACTGCTGCGTTTCGGCCGCTGTACACACGCTTGATTCTCTTACGGAGACATATATATCCATGGGTTTTAAGATTCTTCCTAGTCAGGTATATTCCTAGGCGTTGAATATGTGGTGTTGGGTCCATTTCGTTGAGCAAGGAGTAGGTCTTGTCTATTACATATTTGGCTTATGGAAAGTTATCTGTGCTAATTTCAGTCTCTGGTTTTATGCAGCACCCCAACGCACCTTTCCCCATAAGCAAGCACTAGTTGGTTTTCTAAATTTGAGACCCTGTTCTGTTTTGTAATTCAGTTCATGTGTAGTCAAGTTTACATTCCGTGTATTAGTGATATCTTATGATGTTTCTTTTTCTCTGTGACGTAGTTCACATAGAATCACCGTACCTGCATCCACTCACTATGCCGCTACGGGCCTGATGACACAGATTTCATTGCTGAGTGATACTGCATTGCACGTTCGTGCCGCAACTTCTTTATCCATTTTTTCTTTCTGGGATATTTACCTGGTACTGTAGACGAGCTTCTTGGGAACACAGCCGTCCCAAACATTGGGGTGGCTCTCTGTTTTTGATTTTAATTTCCCTAAGGAATAGGACCATAAGTGCAATTGCCATAGGCTGTGTTGCTTTATTTCTTACGTGTTTCAGGAAACACCATACACTTCTCCAGGGTGGCTGCTGGCAATTTACATCCTGCCAATCAGCATAACAAGGCTCCCTGTTCTCCATATCCTGTCCTTCCTTTCTGGATTTTACACTTATTTCAGATGGCCCTTTTGCCCGGGGGGCAGTGAGATTTCATTGTAGTGCAGATTTCCTTTACAGGCTTGCTTGGTTGGCCAAAAAGGGCGTATGCGTTTTTTCCTGAATATATTCAGGAAAAAATGCATACGCCCTTTTTGGCCAAGTGCATCATTGTCGACGTTCTGCCTATTTTCCTATGCTTTCAGGGCAATTCCAGTCTACCCCCTGCAATAGTTTTCCTGAAATTCTGCCCCGCTTTCAAGTCCCCTTCGCAGGCTTCCTTCAATATACTTTTGGAAGATAGCTGTCATTTATAACTCTGCAGGTTTGTGAATTACAGTGCCCCTGAGCTCCTTTCTTCAACTCGCTTTCTTGTGAGCTGGGCACAAAACCAAAGGATTCCTTAAGGCCCTAATCTGTTTCCAGCAGGGCACACTGAGCCTCTGTTTAATTCCTCTTCCTGGTGGGCAATGAGGGTTACATTTGCCCGTGCAGACACCTACAGCTAGTCTCTCATTGGTTCTCCCTATTCCTGTTCATCTTGCACAGAAATTGCAAGCTGTGCCAAAGAGGAGGTTAAAGGCACTGACTCTCCAAGCGGGGAGAGTGTTAGTAAAGCATCTGGAATGGTGAACCCGAGGACCAGGATACGAAAACTGAGATGCATTTTAAATCGTTTCCCAATCACATGGTGGACGATACTCTGGGTTTCCCATGCATGTTTTAGCTGGAGGAAGAATCCCTTGAACCTGGAGGGTTGGGACCCATGGAATGGGTACCATGCAGTATGACATAAAAGGGTCTGCATTTGCTCACCGAAACTCACCAATGCTATCAGCCTGAAGTGTCCAGCCTTATGTCTCAACCAGCTCTGGGTGTAGATGTGTTCAATC
Source organism: Phocoena phocoena (assembly GCF_963924675.1). Classification (NCBI taxonomy): domain Eukaryota; kingdom Metazoa; phylum Chordata; class Mammalia; order Artiodactyla; family Phocoenidae; genus Phocoena; species Phocoena phocoena. The sequence continues at coordinate 146,578 of NW_027077715.1, read as the reverse complement.
CCTGTTGCATCACATGCCCTCAGTGAATTATTTAAGAATTGCTCTCTATTTCACTGTCTTTGTGTTTTGTTTTCGAAATTTATTTTGATAATGGGATTTATCGGATTTTCACTGCTGCGTTTCGGCCGCTGTACACACGCTTGATTCTCTTACGGAGACATATATATCCATGGGTTTTAAGATTCTTCCTAGTCAGGTATATTCCTAGGCGTTGAATATGTGGTGTTGGGTCCATTTCGTTGAGCAAGGAGTAGGTCTTGTCTATTACATATTTGGCTTATGGAAAGTTATCTGTGCTAATTTCAGTCTCTGGTTTTATGCAGCACCCCAACGCACCTTTCCCCATAAGCAAGCACTAGTTGGTTTTCTAAATTTGAGACCCTGTTCTGTTTTGTAATTCAGTTCATGTGTAGTCAAGTTTACATTCCGTGTATTAGTGATATCTTATGATCTTTCTTTTTCTGTGTGACGTAGTTCACGTAGAATCACCGTACCTGCATCCACTCACTATGCCGCTACGGGCCTGATGACACAGATTTCATTGCTGAGTGATATTGCATTGTACGTACGTGCCACAAATTCTTTATCCATTTTTTGCGTTCTGGGATATTTACCTGATAATGTAGACGAGCTTCTTGTGAACACAGCCGTCCCAAATATTTGGGTGGCTGTCTGTTTTTGATTTTAATTTCTGTAAGCTATAGGACCATAAGTGGAAGTGCCATAGGCTGTGTTGCTTTGTTTCTTACGTGTTTCAGGAAACACCATACACTTCTCCAGGGTGGCTGCTTGCAATTTACATCCTGCCAATCAACATAACAAGGCTCCCTGTTCTCCATATCCTGTCCTACCTTTCTGGATTTTACACTTTTTTCAGATGGCCCTCTTGCCCGGGGGGCAGTGAGACTTCATTGTAGTGCAGATTTCCTTTACAGGCTTGCTTGGTTGGCCAAAAAGGGCGTATGCGTTTTTTCCTGAATATATTCAGGAAAAAACGCATACGCACTTTTTGGCCAAGTGCATCATTGTCGACGTTCTGCCTCTTTCCTATGCTTTCAGGGCAATTCCAGTCTACCCCCTGAAATGGTTTTCCTGAAACTCTGCCCCGCTTTCTAGTCCCCTTCGCAGGCTTACTTCAATATATTTTTGGAGGATAGCTGTCATTTATAACTCTGCAGTTTTGTGAATTACAGTGCCCCTGAGCTCCTTTCTTCAACTCGCTTTCTTGTGAGCTGGGCACAAAACAGCAGGATTGCTTCAGGCCCTAAACTGTTTCTGGCAGGGCACGCTGAGCCTTTGGTTAATTCCTCTTCCTGGTGGGAAATGAGCGTTACATTTGCCCTTACAGACACCTACAGCTAGTCTCTCATTGGTTCTCCATATTCCTGTTCATCTTGCACAGAAATTGCAAGCTGTGCCAAACAGGAGGTTAAAGGCACTGACTCTCCAAGTGGGGAGAGTGTTAGTAAAGCATCTGGAATGGTGAACCCAAGGACCAGGATACGAAAACTGAGATGCATTTTAAATCGTTTCCCAATCACACGGTGGACCATACTGTGGGTTTCCCATGCATGTTTTAGCTGGAGGAAGAATCCCTTGAACCTGAAGAGTTGGGACCCATGGAATAGGTACCATGCAGTATTACTTCAAAGGGTCTGCATTTGCTCACCGAAACTCACCAATGCTATCAGCCTGAAGTGTGCAGCCTTATGTCTCAACCAGCTCTGGGTGTAGATGTGGTCAGTCCCGGTTGCATCATATGCCCTGAGTGAATTATTTAAGAATTGCTCTCTATTTCACTATCTTTGTGTTTTGTTTTCGAAATTTATTTTGATAATGGGATTTATCGGATTTTCACTGCTGCGTTTCGGCCGCTGTACACACACTTGATTCTCTTACGGAGACATATATATCCATGGGTTTTAAGATTCTTACTAGTCAGGTATATTCCTAGGCATTGAATATGTGGTGTTGAGTCCATTTCGTTGAGCAAGGAGTAGGTTTTGTCTATTACATATTTGGCTTATGGAAAGTTATCTGTGCTAATTTCAGTCTCTGGTTTTATGCTGCACCCCAAGGCACCTTTCCCATAAGCAAGCACTAGTTGGTTTTCTAAATTTGAGACCCTGTTCTGTTTTGTAATTCAGTTCATGTGTAGTCAAGTTTACATTCCGTGTATTAGTGATATCTTATGATGTTTCTTTTTCTGTGTGACGTAGATGACGTAGAATCACCGTACCTGCATCCACTCACTATGCCGCTACGGGCCTGATGACACAGATTTCATTGCTGAGTGATACTGCATTGCACGTACGTGCCACAACTTCTTTATCCATTTTTTGCTTTCTGGTATATTTACCTGGTACTGTAGACGAGCTTCTTGGGAACACAGCCGTCCCAAACTTTGGGGTGGCTCTCTGTTTTTGATTTTAATTTCCCTAAGGAATAGGACCATAAGTGCAATTGCCATAGGCTGTGTTGCTTTATTTCTTACGTGTTTCAGGAAACACCATACACTTCTCCAGGGTGGCTGTTCACAATATACATCCTGCCAATCAGCATAACAAGGCTCCCTGTTCTCCATATCCTGTCCTACCTTTCTGGATTTTACACTTTTTGCAGATTGCCCTTTTGCCCGGGGGGCAGTGAGATTTCATTGTAGTGCAGATTTCCTTTACAGGCTTGCTTGGTTGGCCAAAAAGGGCGTATGCGTTTTTTCCTGAATATATTAAGGAAAAAACGCATACGCCCTTTTTGGCCAAGTGCATCATTGTCGACGTTGTGCCTCTTTTCCAATGCTTTCAAGGCAATTCCAATCTACCCCCTGCAATCGTTTTCCTGAAATTCTGCCCCGCTTTCAAGTCCCCTACGCAGGCTTACTTCAATATACTTCTGGAAGATAGCTGTCATTTATAACTCTGCAGGTTTGTGAATTACAGTGCCCCTGAGCTCCTTTCTTCAACTCGCTTTCTTGTGAGCTGGGCACAAAACCGCAGGATTGCTTAAGGCCCTAATCTGTTTCCAGCAGGGCACATTGAGCCATTGTTTAATTCCTCTTCCTGATGGGCAATGAGCGTTACATTTTCCCGTGCAGACACCTACAGCTAGTCTCTCATTGGTTCTCCCTATTCCTGTTCATTTTGCACAGAAATTGCAAGCTGTGCCAAAGAGGAGGTTAAAGGCACTGACTCTCCAAGCGGGGAGAGTGTTAGTAAAGCATCTGGAATGGTGAACCCGAGGACCAGGATACGAAAACTGAGATGCATTTTAAATCATTTCCCAATCACACGGTGGACGATACTCTGGGTTTCCCATGCATGTTTTACCTGGAGGAAGAATGCCTTGAACCTGGAGAGTTGGGACCCATGGAATGGGTACCATGCAGTATGACTTCAAAGGCTCTGCATTTGCTCACCGAAACTCACCAATGCTATCAGCCTGAAGTGTCCAGCCTTATGTCTCAACCAGCTCTGGGTGTAGATGTGGTCAATTCCGGTTGCATCACATGCCCTGAGTGAATTATTTTAGAATTGCTCTCTATTTCACTGTCTTTGTGTTTTGTTTTCGAAATTTATTTTGATAATGGGATTTATCGGATTTTCACTGCTGCGTTTCGGCCGCTGTACACACGCTTGATTCTCTTACGGAGACATATATATCCATGCGTTTTAAGATTCTTCCTAGTCAGGTATATTCCGAGGCGTTGAATATGTGGTGTTGGGTCCATTTCGTTGAGCAAGGGGTAGGTCTTGTCTATTACATATTTGGCTTATGGAAGGTTATCTGTGCTAATTTCAGTCTCTGGTATTATGCAGCACCCCAACGCACCTTTCCCCATAAGCAAGCACTAGTTGGTTTTCTAAATTTGAGACCCTGTTCTGTTTTGTAATTTAGTTCATGTGTAGTCAAGTTTACATTCCGTGTATTAGTGATATCTTATGATGTTTCTTTTTCTGTGTGACGTAGTTCACGTAGAATCACCGTACTTGCATCCACTCACTATGCCGCTACGGGCCTGATGACACAGATTTCATTGCTGAGTGATATTGCATTGTACGTACGTGCCACAACTTCTTTATCCATTTTTTGCTTTCTGGGATATTTACCTGATACTGTAGACGAGCTTCTTGTGAACACAGCCGTCCCAAATATTGGGGTGGCTGTCTGTTTTTGATTTTAATTTCCGTAAGCTATAGGACCATAAGTGGAAGTGCCATAGGCTGTGTTGCTTTCTTTCTTACGTGTTTCAGGAAACACCATACACTTCACCAGGGTGGCTGCTGGCAATTTACATCCTGCCAATCAGCATAACAAGGCTCCCTGTTCTCCATATCCTGTCCTACCTTTCTGGATTTTACACTTTTTTCAGATGGCCCTTTTGCCCGGGGGTCAGTGAGACTTCATTGTAGTGCAGATTTCCTTTACAGACTTGCTTGGTTGGCAAAAAAGGGCGTATGCGTTTTTTCCTGAATATATTCAGGAAAAAACGCATACGGCCTTTTTGGCCAAGTGCATCATTGTTGATGTTGTGCCTCTTCTCCTATGCTTTCAGAGCAATTCGAGTCTACCCCCTGCAATCGTTTTCCTGAAATTCTGCCCCGCTTTCAAGTCACCTTCGCAGGCTTACTTCAATATATTTTTGGAGGATAGGTGACATTTATAACTCTGCAGATTTGTGAATTACAGTGCCCCTGAGCTCCTTTCTTCAACTCGCTTTCTTGTGAGCTGGGCACAAAACCGCAGGATTGCTTCGGGCCCTAAACTGTTTCCAGCAGGGCACGCTGAGCCTTTGTTTAATTCCTCTTCCTGGTGGGAAATGAGCGTTACATTTGCCCGTGCAGACAACTACAGCTAGTCTCTCATTGGTTCTCCCTATTCCTGTTCATCTTGCACAGAAATTGCAAGCTGTGCCAAACAGGAGGTTAAAGGCACTGACTCTCCAAGCGGGGAGATTGTTAGTAAATCATCTGGAATGGTGAAACCGAGGACCAGGATACGAAAACTGAGATGCATTTTAAATCATTTCCCAATCACACGGTGGACGATACTCTGGGTTTCCCATGCATGTTTTAGCTGGAGGAAGAATCCCTTGAACCTGGAGAGTTGGGACCCATGGAATGGGTACCATGCAGTATGATTTCAAAGGGTCTGCATTTGCTCACCGAAACTCACCAATGCTATCAGCCTGAAGTGTCCAGCGTTATGTCTCAACCAGCTCTGGGTGTAGATGTGGTCAATCCCGGTTGCATCACATGCCCTGAGTGAATTATTTAAGAATTGCTCTCTATTTCACTGTCTTTGTGTTTTGTTTTCGAAATTTATTTTGATAATGGGATTTATCGGATTTTCACTGCTGTGTTTCGTCCGCTGTACACACGCTTGATTCTCTTATGGAGACATATATATCCATGGGTTTTAAGACTCTTCCTAGTCAGGTATATTCCTAGGCGTTGAATATGTGGTGTTGGGTCCATTTCGTTGAGCAAGGAGTAGGTCTTGTCTATTACATATTTGGCTTATGGAAAGTTATCTGTGCTAATTTCAGTCTCTTGTTTTATGCAGCACCCCAAGGCACGTTTTCCCATAAGCAAGCACTAGTTGGTTTTCTAAATTTGAGACCCTGTTCTGTTTTTTAATTCAGGTCATGTGTACTCAAGTTTACATTCCGTGTATTAGTGATATCTTATGATGTTTCTTTTTCTGTGTGACGTAGTTCACGTAGAATCACCGTACCTGCATCCACTCACTATGCCGCTACGGGCCTGATGACACAGATTTCATTGCTGAGTGATATTGCATTGTACGTACGTGCCACAACTTCTTTATCCATTTTTTGCTTTCTGGGATATTTACCTGATACTGTAGACGAGCTTCTTGTGAACACAGCCGTCCCAAATATTGGGGAGGCTGTCTGTTTTTGATTTTAATTTCCGTAAGCTATAGGACCATAAGTGGAAGTGCCATAGGCTGTGTTGCTTTGTTTCTTACGTGTTTCAGGAAACACCATACATTTCTTCAGGGTGGCGGCTGGCAATTTACATCCTGCCAATCAGCATAACAAGGCTCCCTCTTCTCCATATCCTGTCCTACCTTTCTGGATTTTACACTTTTTTCAGATGGCCCTTTTGCCCGGGGGGCAGTGAGACTTCATTGTAGTGCAGATTTCCTTTACAGGCTTGCTTGGTTGGCCAAAAAGTGTGTATGCGTTTTTTCCTGAATATATTCAGGAAAAAACGCATACGCCATTTTTGGCCAAGTGCATCATTTTCAACGTTCTGCCTCTTTTCCTATGCTTTCAGGGCAATTCCAGTCTACCCCCTGCAATGGTTTTCCTGAAACTCTGCCCCGCTTTCAAGTCCCCTTCACAGGCTTACTTCAATATATTTTTGGAGGATAGCTGTCATTTATAACTCTGCAGGTTTGTGAATTACAGTGCCCATGAGCTCCTTTCTTCAACTCGCTTTCTTGTGAGCTGGGCACAAAACCGCAGGATTGCTTCAGGCCCTAATCTGTTTCCGGCAGGGCACGCTGAGCCTTTGGTTAATTCCTCTTCCTGGTGGTAAATGAGCATTACATTTGCCCGTGCACACACCTATAGCTAGTCTCTCATTGGTTCTCCCTATTCCTGTTCATCTTGCACAGAAATTGCAAGCTGTTCCAAAGAGGAGGTTAAAGGCACTGACTCTCCAAGCGGGGAGAGTGTTAGTAAAGCATCTGGAATGGTGAACCCGAGGACCAGGATACGAAAACTGAGATGCATTTTAAATCGTTTCCCAATCACACGGTGGACGATACTCTGGGTTTCCCATGCATGTTTTAGCTGGAGGAAGAATCCCTTGAACTGGGAGAGTTGGGACCCATGGAATGGGTACCATGCAGTATGACTTCAAAGGGTCTGCATTTGCTCACCGAAACTCATCAATGCTATCAGCATGAAGTGTCCAGCCTTATGTCTCAACCAGGTCTGGGTGTAGATGTGGTCAATCCCGGTTGCATCACATGCCCTGAGTGAATTATTTAAGAATTGCTCTCTATTTCACTGTCTTTGTGTTTTGTTTTCGAAATTTATTTTGATAATGGGATTTATCGGATTTTCACTGCTGCGTTTCGGCCGCTGTACACACGCTTGATTCTCTTACGGAGACATATATATCCATGGGTTTTAAGATTCTTCCTAGTCAGGTATATTCCTAGGCGTTGAATATGTGGTGTTGGGTCCATTTCGTTGAGCAAGGAGTAGGTCTTGTCTATTACATATTTGGCTTATGGAAAGTTATCTGTGCTAATTTCAGTCTCTGGTTTTATGCAGCACCCCAACGCACCTTTCCCCATAAGCAAGCACTAGTTGGTTTTCTAAATTTGAGACCCTGTTCTGTTTTGTAATTCAGTTCATGTGTAGTCAAGTTTACATTCCGTGTATTAGTGATATCTTATGATGTTTCTTTTTCTCTGTGACGTAGTTCACATAGAATCACCGTACCTGCATCCACTCACTATGCCGCTACGGGCCTGATGACACAGATTTCATTGCTGAGTGATACTGCATTGCACGTTCGTGCCGCAACTTCTTTATCCATTTTTTCTTTCTGGGATATTTACCTGGTACTGTAGACGAGCTTCTTGGGAACACAGCCGTCCCAAACATTGGGGTGGCTCTCTGTTTTTGATTTCAATTTCCCTAAGGAATAGGACCATAAGTGCAATTGCCATAGGCTGTGTTGCTTTATTTCTTACGTGTTTCAGGAAACACCATACACTTCTCCAGGGTGGCTGCTGGCAATTTACATCCTGCCAATCAGCATAACAAGGCTCCCTGTTCTCCATATCCTGTCCTTCCTTTCTGGATTTTACACTTATTTCAGATGGCCCTTTTGCCCGGGGGGCAGTGAGATTTCATTGTAGTGCAGATTTCCTTTACAGGCTTGCTTGGTTGGCCAAAAAGGGCGTATGCGTTTTTTCCTGAATATATTCAGGAAAAAATGCATACGCCCTTTTTGGCCAAGTGCATCATTGTCGACGTTCTGCCTATTTTCCTATGCTTTCAGGGCAATTCCAGTCTACCCCCTGCAATAGTTTTCCTGAAATTCTGCCCCGCTTTCAAGTCCCCTTCGCAGGCTTCCTTCAATATACTTTTGGAAGATAGCTGTCATTTATAACTCTGCAGGTTTGTGAATTACAGTGCCCCTGAGCTCCTTTCTTCAACTCGCTTTCTTGTGAGCTGGGCACAAAACCAAAGGATTCCTTAAGGCCCTAATCTGTTTCCAGCAGGGCACACTGAGCCTCTGTTTAATTCCTCTTCCTGGTGGGCAATGAGGGTTACATTTGCCCGTGCAGACACCTACAGCTAGTCTCTCATTGGTTCTCCCTATTCCTGTTCATCTTGCACAGAAATTGCAAGCTGTGCCAAAGAGGAGGTTAAAGGCACTGACTCTCCAAGCGGGGAGAGTGTTAGTAAAGCATCTGGAATGGTGAACCCGAGGACCAGGATACGAAAACTGAGATGCATTTTAAATCGTTTCCCAATCACATGGTGGACGATATTCTGGGTTTCCCATGCATGTTTTAGCTGGAGGAAGAATCCCTTGAACCTGGAGGGTTGGGACCCATGGAATGGGTACCATGCAGTATGACATAAAAGGGTCTGCATTTGCTCACCGAAACTCACCAATGCTATCAGCCTGAAGTGTCCAGCCTTATGTCTCAACCAGCTCTGGGTGTAGATGTGTTCAATCCCTGTTGCATCACATGCCCTCAGTGAATTATTTAAGAATTGCTCTCTATTTCACTGTCTTTGTGTTTTGTTTTCGAAATTTATTTTGATAATGGGATTTATCGGATTTTCACTGCTGCGTTTTGGCCGCTGTACACACGCTTGATTCTCTTACGGAGACATATATATCCATGGGTTTTAAGATTCTTCCTAGTCAGGTATATTCCTAGGCGTTGAATATGTGGTGTTGGGTCCATTTCGTTGAGCAAGGAGTAGGTCTTGTCTATTACATATTTGGCTTATGGAAAGTTATCTGTGCTAATTTCAGTCTCTGGTTTTATGCAGCACCCCAACGCACCTTTCCCCATAAGCAAGCACTAGTTGGTTTTCTAAATTTGAGACCCTGTTCTGTTTTGTAATTCAGTTCATGTGTAGTCAAGTTTACATTCCGTGTATTAGTGATATCTTATGATCTTTCTTTTTCTGTGTGACGTAGTTCACGTAGAATCACCGTACCTGCATCCACTCACTATGCCGCTACGGGCCTGATGACACAGATTTCATTGCTGAGTGATATTGCATTGTACGTACGTGCCACAAATTCTTTATCCATTTTTTGCGTTCTGGGATATTTACCTGATACTGTAGACGAGCTTCTTGTGAACACAGCCGTCCCAAATATTTGGGTGGCTGTCTGTTTTTGATTTTAATTTCTGTAAGCTATAGGACCATAAGTGGAAGTGCCATAGGCTGTGTTGCTTTGTTTCTTACGTGTTTCAGGAAACACCATACACTTCTCCAGGGTGGCTGCTTGCAATTTACATCCTGCCAATCAACATAACAAGGCTCCCTGTTCTCCATATCCTGTCCTACCTTTCTGGATTTTACACTTTTTTCAGATGGCCCTCTTGCCCGGGGGGCAGTGAGACTTCATTGTAGTGCAGATTTCCTTTACAGGCTTGCTTGGTTGGCCAAAAAGGGCGTATGCGTTTTTTCCTGAATATATTCAGGAAAAAACGCATACGCACTTTTTGGCCAAGTGCATCATTGTCGACGTTCTGCCTCTTTCCTATGCTTTCAGGGCAATTCCAGTCTACCCCCTGAAATGGTTTTCCTGAAACTCTGCCCCGCTTTCTAGTCCCCTTCGCAGGCTTACTTCAATATATTTTTGGAGGATAGCTGTCATTTATAACTCTGCAGTTTTGTGAATTACAGTGCCCCTGAGCTCCTTTCTTCAACTCGCTTTCTTGTGAGCTGGGCACAAAACAGCAGGATTGCTTCAGGCCCTAAACTGTTTCTGGCAGGGCACGCTGAGCCTTTGGTTAATTCCTCTTCCTGGTGGGAAATGAGCGTTACATTTGCCCTTACAGACACCTACAGCTAGTCTCTCATTGGTTCTCCATATTCCTGTTCATCTTGCACAGAAATTGCAAGCTGTGCCAAACAGGAGGTTAAAGGCACTGACTCTCCAAGTGGGGAGAGTGTTAGTAAAGCATCTGGAATGGTGAACCCAAGGACCAGGATACGAAAACTGAGATGCATTTTAAATCGTTTCCCAATCACACGGTGGACCATACTGTGGGTTTCCCATGCATGTTTTAGCTGGAGGAAGAATCCCTTGAACCTGAAGAGTTGGGACCCATGGAATAGGTACCATGCAGTATTACTTCAAAGGGTCTGCATTTGCTCACCGAAACTCACCAATGCTATCAGCCTGAAGTGTGCAGCCTTATGTCTCAACCAGCTCTGGGTGTAGATGTGGTCAGTCCCGGTTGCATCATATGCCCTGAGTGAATTATTTAAGAATTGCTCTCTATTTCACTATCTTTGTGTTTTGTTTTCGAAATTTATTTTGATAATGGGATTTATCGGATTTTCACTGCTGCGTTTCGGCCGCTGTACACACACTTGATTCTCTTACGGAGACATATATATCCATGGGTTTTAAGATTCTTACTAGTCAGGTATATTCCTAGGCATTGAATATGTGGTGTTGAGTCCATTTCGTTGAGCAAGGAGTAGGTTTTGTCTATTACATATTTGGCTTATGGAAAGTTATCTGTGCTAATTTCAGTCTCTGGTTTTATGCTGCACCCCAAGGCACCTTTCCCATAAGCAAGCACTAGTTGGTTTTCTAAATTTGAGACCCTGTTCTGTTTTGTAATTCAGTTCATGTGTAGTCAAGTTTACATTCCGTGTATTAGTGATATCTTATGATGTTTCTTTTTCTGTGTGACGTAGATGACGTAGAATCACCGTACCTGCATCCACTCACTATGCCGCTATGGGCCTGATGACACAGATTTCATTGCTGAGTGATACTGCATTGCACGTACGTGCCACAACTTCTTTATCCATTTTTTGCTTTCTGGTATATTTACCTGGTACTGTAGACGAGCTTCTTGGGAACACAGCCGTACCAAACTTTGGGGTGGCTCTCTGTTTTTGATTTTAATTTCCCTAAGGAATAGGACCATAAGTGCAATTGCCATAGGCTGTGTTGCTTTATTTCTTACGTGTTTCAGGAAACACCATACACTTCTCCAGGGTGGCTGTTCACAATATACATCCTGCCAATCAGCATAACAAGGCTCCCTGTTCTCCATATCCTGTCCTACCTTTCTGGATTTTACACTTTTTGCAGATTGCCCTTTTGCCCGGGGGGCAGTGAGATTTCATTGTAGTGCAGATTTCCTTTACAGGCTTGCTTGGTTGGCCAAAAAGGGCGTATGCGTTTTTTCCTGAATATATTAAGGAAAAAACGCATACGCCCTTTTTGGCCAAGTGCATCATTGTCGACGTTGTGCCTCTTTTCCAATGCTTTCAAGGCAATTCCAATCTACCCCCTGCAATCGTTTTCCTGAAATTCTGCCCCGCTTTCAAGTCCCCTACGCAGGCTTACTTCAATATACTTCTGGAAGATAGCTGTCATTTATAACTCTGCAGGTTTGTGAATTACAGTGCCCCTGAGCTCCTTTCTTCAACTCGCTTTCTTGTGAGCTGGGCACAAAACCGCAGGATTGCTTAAGGCCCTAATCTGTTTCCAGCAGGGCACATTGAGCCATTGTTTAATTCCTCTTCCTGGTGGGCAATGAGCGTTACATTTTCCCGTGCAGACACCTACAGCTAGTCTCTCATTGGTTCTCCCTATTCCTGTTCATTTTGCACAGAAATTGCAAGCTGTGCCAAAGAGGAGGTTAAAGGCACTGACTCTCCAAGCAGGGAGAGTGTTAGTAAAGCATCTGGAATGGTGAACCCGAGGACCAGGATACGAAAACTGAGATGCATTTTAAATCGTTTCCCAATCACACGGTGGACGATACTCTGGGTTTCCCATGCATGTTTTAGCTGGAGGAAGAATCCCTTGAACCTGGAGAGTTGGGACCCATGGAATGGGTACCATGCAGTATGACTTCAAAGGGTCTGCATTTGCTCACCGAAACTCACCAATGCTATCAGCCTGAAGTGTCCAGCCTTATGTCTCAACCAGCTCTGGGTGTAGATGTGGTCAATCCCGGTTGCATCACATGCCCTGAGTGAATTATTTAGGAATTGCTCTCTATTTCACTGTCTTTGTGTTTTGTTTTCGAAATTTATTTTGATAATGGGATTTATCGGATTTTCACTGCTGCGTTTCGGCCGCTGTACACACGCTTGATTCTCTTACGGAGACATATATATCCATGGGTTTTAAGATTCTTCCTATTCAGGTATATTCCTAGGCGTTGAATATGTGGTGTTGGGTCCATTTCGTTGAGCAAGGAGTAGGTCTTGTCTATTACATATTTTGCTTATGGAAAGTTATCTGTGCTAATTTCAGTCTCTGGTTTTATGCAGCACCCCAACGCACCTTTCCCCATAAGCAAGCACTAGTTGCTTTTCTAAATTTGAGACCCTGTTCTGTTTTGTAATTCAGTTCATGTGTAGTCAAGTTTACATTCCGTGTATTAGTGATATCTTATGATGTTTTTTTCTCTGTGTGACGTAGTTCACGTAGAATCACCGTACCTGCATCCACTCACTATGCCGCTACGGTCCTGATGACACAGATTTTATTGCTGAGTGATATTGCATTGTACGTACGTGCCACAAATTCTTTATCCATTTTTTGCTTTCTGGGATATTTACCTGATACTGTAAACGAGCTTCTTGTGAACACAGCCGTCCCAAATATTTGGGTGGCTGTCTGTTTTTGATTTTAATTTCCGTAAGCTATAGGACCATAAGTGGAAGTGCCATAGGCTGTGTTGCTTTGTTTCTTACGTGTTTCAGGGAACACCATACACTTCTCCCGGGTGGCTGCTGGCAATTTACATCCTGCCAATCAGCATAACAAGGCTCCCTGTTCTCCATATCCTGTCCTACCTTTCTGGATTTTACACTTTTTTCAGATGGCCCTTTTGCCCGGGGGGCAGTGAGACTTCATTGTAGTGCAGATTTCCTTTACAGGCTTGCTTGGTTGGCCAAAAAGGGCGTATGCGTTTTTTCCTGAATATATTCAGGAAAAAACGCATACGCCCTTTTTGGCCAAGTGCATCATTGTCGACGTTCTGCCTCTTTTCCTATGCTTTCAGGGCAATTCTAGTCTACCCCCTGCAATGGTTTCCTGAAACTCTGCCCCGCTTTCAAGTCCCCTGCGCAGGCTTACTTCAATATATTTTTTGAGGATAGCTGTCATTTATAACTCTGCAGCTTTGTGAATTACAGTGCCCCTGAGCTCCTTTCTTCAACTCGCTTTCTTGTGAGCTGGGCACAAAACCGCAGGATTGCTTCAGGCCCTAATCTGTTTCCGGCCGGGCACGCTGAGCCTTTGGTTAATTCCTCTTCCTGGTGGGAAATGAGCATTACATTTACCCGTGCAGACACCTATAGCTAGTCTCTCATTGGTTCTCCCTATTCCTGTTCATCTTGTGCAGAAATTGCAAGCTGTGCCAAACAGGAGGTTAAAGGCACTGACTCTCCAAGTGGGGAGAGTGTTAGTAAAGCATCTGGAATGATGAACCCGAGGACCAGGATACGAAAACTGAGATGCATTTTAAATCATTTCCCAATCACACGGTGGACGATACCCTGGGTTTCCCATGCATGTTTTAGCTGGAGGAAGAATCCCTTGAACCTGGAGTGTTGGGACCCATGGAATGGGTACCATGCAGTATGACTTCAAAGGGTCTGCATTTACTCAACGAACCTCACCAATGCTATCAGCCTGAAGTGTCCAGCCTTATGTCTCAACCAGCTCTGGGTGTAGATGTGGTCAATCCCGGTTACATCACACGCCCTGAGTGAATTAGTTAAGAATTGCTCTCTATTTCACTGTCTTTGTGTTTTGTTTTCGAAATTTATTTTGATAATGGGATTTATCGGATTTTCACTGCTGCGTTTCGGCCGCTGTACACACGCTTGATTCTCTTACGGAGACATATATATACATGGGTTTTAAGATTCTTCCTAGTCAGGTATATTCCTAGGCGTTGAATATGTGGTGTTGGGTCCATTTCGTTGAGCAAGGAGTAGGTCTTGTCTATTACATATTTGGCTTATGGAAAGTTATCTGTGCTAATTTCAGTCTCTGGTTTTATGCAGCACCCGAAGGCACCTTTCCCCATAAGCAAGCTCTTGTTGGTTTCCTAAATTTGAGACCCTGTTCTGTTTTGTAATTCAGTTCATGTGTAGTCAAGTTTACATTCCGTGTATTAGTGATATCTTATGATGTTTCTTTTTCTGTGTGACGTAGTTCACGTAGAATCACCGTACCTGCATCCACTCACTATGCCGCAACGGGCCTGATGACACAGATTTCATTGCTGAGTGATATTGCATTGTACGTACGTGCCACAACTTCTTTATCCATTTCTTGCTTTCTGGGATATTTACCTGATACAGTAGACGAGCTTCTTGTGAACACAGCCGTCCCAAATATTGGGGTGGCTGTCTGTTTTTGATTTTAATTTCCGTAAGCTATAGGACCATAAGTGGAAGTGCCATAGGCTGTGTTGCTTTGTTTCTTACGTGTTTCAGGAAACACCATACACTTCTCCAGGGTGGCTGCTGGCAATTTACATCCTGCCAATCAGCATAACAAGACTCCCTGTTCTCCATATCCTGTCCTACCTTTCTGGATTTTACACTTTTTTCAGATGGCCCTTTTGCCTGGGGGACAGTGAGACTTCATTGTAGTGCAGATTTCCTTTACAGGCTTGCTTGGTTGGCCAAAAAGGGCGTATGCGTTTTTTCCTGAATATATTCAGGAAAAAACGCATACGCCCTTTTGGCCAAGTGCATCATTGTCGACGTTGTACCTCTTTGCCTATGCTTTCAGGGCAATTCCAGTCTACCCCCTGCAATCGTTTTCATGAAATTCTGCCCCGTTTTCAAGTCCCCTTCGCAGGCTTACTTCAATATATTTTTGGAGGATAGCTGTCATTTATAACTCTGCAGGTTTGTGAATTACAGTGCCCCTGAGCTCCTTTCTTCAACTCGCTTTCTTGTGAGCTGGGCACAAAACCGCAGGATTGCTTCAGGCCTTAATCTGTTTCCGGCAGGGCACGCTGAGCCTTTGGTTAATTCCTCTTCCTGATGGGAAATGAGCATTACATTTGCCCGTGCACACACCTATAGCTAGTCTCTCATTGGTTCTCCCTATTCCTGTTCATATTGCACAGAAATTGCAAGCTGTGCCAAACAGGAGGTTAAAGGCACTGATTCTCCAAGCGTGGAGAGTGTTAGTAAAGCATCTGGAATGGTGAACCCGAGGACCAGAATACGAAAACTGAGATGCATTTTAAATCGTTTCCCAATCACACGGTGGACGATACTCTGGGTTTCCCATGCATGTTTTAGCTTGAGGAAGAATCCCATGAACCTGGAGAGTTGGGACCCATGGAATGTGTACCATGCAGTATGACTTCAAAGGGTCTGCATTTGCCCACCGAAACTCACCAATGCTATCAGCCTGAAGTGTCCAGCGTTATGTCTCAACCAGCTCTGGGTGTAGATGTGGTCAATCCCGGTTGCATCACATGCCCTAAGTGAATTATTTAAGAATTGCTCTCTATTTCACTGTCTTTGTGTTTAGTTTTCGAAATTTATTTTGATAATGGGATTTATCAGATTTTCACTGCTGCGTTTCGGCCGCAGTACACACGCTTGATTCTCTTACGGAGACATGTATATCCATGGGTTTTAAGATTCTTCCTAGTCAGGTATATTCCTAGGCGTTGAATATGTGGTGTTGGTCCATTTCGTTTGAGCAAGTAGTAGGTCTTGTCTATTACATATTTGGCTTATGGAAAGTTATCTGTGCTAATTTCAGTCTCTGGTTTTATGCAGCACCCCAACGCACCTTTCCCCATAAGCAAGCACTAGTTGGTTTTCTAAATTTGAGACCCTGTTCTGTTTTGTAATTCAGTTCATGTGTAGTCAAGTTTACATTCCGTGTATTAGTGATATCTTATGATGTTTCTTTTTCTGTGTGATGTAGTTCACGTAGAATTACCGTACCTGCATGCACTCAGTATGCCGCTACGGGCCTGATGACACAGATTTCATTGCTGAGTGATATTGCATTGTACGTACGTGCCACAACTTCTTTATCCATTTTTTGCTTTCTGGGATATTTACCTGATACTGTAGACGAGCTTCTTGTGAACACAGCCATCCCAAATATTGGGGTGGTTGTCTGTTTTTGATTTTAATTTCCGTAAGCTATAGGACCATAAGTGGAAGTGCCATAGGCTGTGTTGCTTTGTTTCTTACGTGTTTCAGGAAACACCATACACTTCTCCAGGGTGGCTGCTGGCGATTTACATCCTGCCAATCAGCATAACAAGGCTCCCTGTTCTCCATATCCTGTCCTACCTTTCTGGATTTTACACTTTTTTCAGATGGCCCTTTTGCCCGGGGGGCAGTGAGACTTCATTGTAGTGCAGATTTCCTTTATAGGCTTGCTTGGTTGGCCAAAAAGGGCGTATGCGTTTTTTCCTGAATATATTCAGGAACAAACGCATACGCCCTTTTTGGCCAAGTGCATCATTGTCGACGATCTGCCTCTTTTCCTATGCTTTCAGGGCAATTCCAGTCTACCCCCTGCAATGGTTTTCCTGAAACTCTGCCCCGCTTTCAAGTCCCCTTCGCAGGCTTACTTCAATATATTTTTGGAGGATAGCTGTCATTTATAACTCTGCAGGTTTGTGAATTACAGTGCCCCTGAGCTCCTTTCTTCAACTCGCTTTCTTGTGAGCTGGGCACAAAACCGCAGGATTGCTTCAGGCACTAATCTGTTTCTGGCAGGGCAGGCTGAGCCTTTGGTTAATTCCTCTTCCTGGTGGGAAATGAGCGTTTCATTTGCCCTTGCAGACACCTACAGCTAGTCTCTCATTGGTTCTCCCTATTCCTGTTCATCTTGCACAGAAATTGCAAGCTGTGCCAAACAGGAGGTTAAAGGCACTGACTCTCCAAGCGGGGAGAGTGTTAGTAAAGCATCTGGAATGGTGAACCCGAGGACCAGGATACGAAAACTGAGATGCATTTTAAATCGTTTCCCAATCACACGGTGGACCATACTGTGTGTTTCCCATGCATGTTTTAGCTGGAGGAAGAATCCCTTGAACCTGAAGAGTTGGGACCCATGGAATAGGTACCATGCAGTATGACTTCAAAGGGTCTGCATTTGCTCACCGAAACTCACCAATGCTATCAGCCTGAAGTGTCCAGCCATATGTCTCAACCAGCTCTGGGTGTAGTTGTGGTCAATCCCGGTTGCATCACATGCCCTGAGTGAATTATTTAAGAATTGCTCTCTATTTCACTGTCTTTGTGTTTTGTTTTTGAAATTTATTTTGATAATGGGATTTATCGGATTTTCACTGCTGCATTTCGGACACTGTACACACGCTTGATTCTCTTACGGAGACATATATATCCATGGGTTTTAAGATTCTTCCTAGTCAGGTATATTCCTAGGCGTTGAATATGTGGTGTTGGGTCCATTTCGTTGAGCAAGGAGTAGGTCTTGTCTATTACATATTTGGCTTATGGAAAGTTATCTGTGCTAATTTCAGTCTCTGGTTTTATGCAGCACCCCAACGCACCTTTCCCCATAAGCAAGCACTAGTTGGTTTTCTAAATTTGAGACCCTGTTCTGTTTTGTAATTCAGTTCATGTGTAGTCAAGTTTACATTCCGTGTATTAGTGATATCTTATGATGTTTCTTTTTCTGTGTGACGTAGTTCACGTAGAATCACCGTACCTGCATCCACTCACTATGCCGCTATGGGCCTGATGACACATATTTCATTGCTGAGTGATATTCATTGTACGTACATGCCACAACTTCTTTATCCATTTTTTGCTTTCTGGGATATTTACCTGATACTGTAGACGAGCTTCTTGTGAACACAGCCGCCCCAAATATTGGGGTGGCTGTCTGTTTTTGATTTTAATTTCCGTAAGCTATAGGACCATAAGTGGAAGTGCCATAGGCTGTGTTGCTTTGTTTCTTACGTGTTTCAGGAAACACCATACACTTCTCCAGGGTGGCTGCAGGCAATTTACATCCTGCCAATCAGCATAACAAGGCTCCCTGTTCTCCATATCCTGTCCTACCTTTCTGGATTTTAGACTTTTTTCAGATGGCCCTTTTGCCCGGGGAGGGGCAGTGAGATTTCATTGTAGTGCAGATTTCCTTTACAGGCTTGCTTGGTTGGCCAAAAAGGGCGTATGCGTTTTTTCCTGAATATATTCAGGAAAAAACGCATACGCCCTTTTTGGCCAAGTGCATCATTGTCGACGTTGTGCCTCTTTTCCTATGCTTTCAGGGCAATTCCAGTCTACCCCCTGCAATCGTTTTCCTGAAATTCTGCCCCGCTTTCAAGTCCCCTTCGCAGGCTTACTTCAATATATTTTTGGAGGATAGCTGTCATTTATAACTCTGCAGGTTTGTGAATTACAGTGCCCCTGAGCTCCTTTCTTCAACTCGCTTTCTTGTGAGCTGTGCACAAACCCGCAGGATTGCTTCAGGCCCTAATCTGTTTCCGGCAGGGCACACTGAGCCTTTGTTTAATTCCTCTTCCTGGTGGGCAATGAGCGTTACATAGGCCCGTGCAGACACCTACAGCTAGTCTCTCATTGGTTCTCCCTATTCCTGTTCATCTTGCACAGAAATTGCAAGCTGTTCCAAAGAGGAGGTTAAAGGCACTGACTCTCCAAGCGGGGAGAGTGTTAGTAAAGCATCTGGAATGGTGAACCCGAGGACCAGGATACGAAAACTGAGATGCATTTTAAATCGTTTCCCAATCACACGGTGGATGATACTCTGGGTTTCCCATGCATGTTTTAGCTGGAGGAAGAATCCCTTGAACCTGGAGAATTGGGACCCATGGAATGGGTACCATGCAGTATGACTTCAAAGGGTCTACATTTGCTCACTGAAACTCACCAATGCTATCAGCCTGAAGTGTCCAGCCTTATGTCTCAACCAGCTCTGGGTGTAGATGTGGTCAATCCCGGTTGCATCACATGCCCTGAGTGAATTATTTAAGAATTGCTCTCTATTTCACTGTCTTTGTGTTTTGTTTTCGAAATTTATTTTGATAATGGGATTTATCGGATTTTCACTGCTGCGTTTCGGCCGCTGTTCACACGCTTCATTCTCTTACAGAGACATATATATCCATGGGTTTTAAGATTCTTCCTAGTCAGGTATATTCCTAGGCGTTGAATATGTGGTGTTGGGTCCAT
This sequence comes from Phocoena phocoena, assembly GCF_963924675.1. Classification (NCBI taxonomy): domain Eukaryota; kingdom Metazoa; phylum Chordata; class Mammalia; order Artiodactyla; family Phocoenidae; genus Phocoena; species Phocoena phocoena. The sequence continues at coordinate 127,131 of NW_027077715.1, read as the reverse complement.
TTCTTTGAGCAAGGGGTAGGTCTTGTCTATTATATATTTGGCTTATGGAAAGTTATCTGTGCTAATTTCAGTCTCTGGTTTTATGGAGCACCCGCACGCACCTTTCCCCATAAGCAAGCACTAGTTGGTTTTCTAAATTTGAGACCCTGTTCTGTTTTGTAATTCAGTTCATGTGTAGTCAAGTTTACATTCCGTGTATCAGTGATATCTTATGATGTTTCTATTTCTGTGTGACGTAGTTCACGTAGAATCACCGTACATGCATCCACTAACTAACCGCTACGGGCCTGATGACACAGATTTCATTGCTGAGTGATATTCCATTGTACGTATATGCCACAACTTCTTTATCCATTTTTTGCTTTCTGGGATATTTACCTGGTACTGTAGACGAGCTTCCTGTGAACACAGCCTCCCCAAACATTGGGGTGGCTGTCTGTTTTTGATTTTAATTTCCGTAAGCCATAGGACCATAAGTGGAAGTGCCATAGGCTGTGTTGCTTTGTTTCTTACGTGTTTCAGGAAACACCACACACTTCCCCAGGGTGGCTGTTGGCAATTTACATCCTCCCAATCGGCATAACAAGGCTCACTGTTCTCCATATCCTGCCATACCTTTCTGGATTTTCCACTATATTCAGATGGCCCTTTTGCCCGGGGGGCAGTGAGACTTCATTGTAGTGCAGATTTCATTTACAGGCTTGCTTCGTTGGCCAAAAAGTGCGTATGCATTTTTTCCTGAATATATTCAGGAAAAAACGCATACGCACTTTTTGGCCAAGTGCATCATTGTCGACGTTTTGTCTCTTGTCCTATGCTTTCAAGGCAATTCCAGTCTACCCCCTGCAATAGTTTTCCTGAAATTCTGCCCCGCTTTCCAGTCCCCTTCGCAGGCTTACTTCAATATATTTTTGGAGGATAGCTGTCATTTATAACTCTGCAGGTTTGTGAATTACAGTGCCCCTGAGCTCCTTTCTTCAACTCGCTTTCTTGTGAGCTGGGCACAAAACCGCAGGATTGCTTCAGGCCCTAATCTGTTTCCGGCAGGGCACGTTGAGCCTTTGGTTAATTACTCTTCCTGGTGGGAAATGAGCGTTACATTTGCCCGTGCAGACACCTACATCTAGTCTCTCATTGCTTCTCCTATTCCTGTTCATCTTGCACAGAAATTGCAAGCTGTGCCAAATACGAGGTTAAAGGCACTGACTCTCCAAGCGGGGAGATTGTTAGTAAAGCATCTGGAATGGTGAACCCGAGGACAAGGATACAAAATCTGAGATGCATTTTAAATTGTTTCCCAATCACACGGTGGACGATACTGTGGGTTTCTCATGCATGTTTTAGCCAGAGGAAGAATCCTTTGAACCTGGAGAGTTGGGACCCATGGAATGGGTACAATGCAGTATGACTTCAAAGGGTCTGCATTTGCTCACCGAAACTCACCAATGCTATCAGCCTGAAGTGTCCAGCCTTATGTCTCCACCAGCTCTGGAGTGTAGCTGTGGTAAATCCCGGTTGCATCACATGCCCTGAGTGAATTATTTAAGAATTGGTCTCTATTTCACTGTCTTTGTGTTTTGTTTTGAAATTTATTTTGATAATGGGATTTATCGGATTTTCACTGCTGCGTTTATGCCGCTGTACACATGCTTGATTCTCTTTCGGAGACATATAAATCCATGGGTTTTAAGATTCTTCCTAGTCAGGTATATTCCTAGGCTTTGAATATGTGGTGTTGAGTCCATTTCGTTGAGCAAGGAGTAGGTCTTGTCTATTACATATTTGGCTTATGGAAAGTTATCTGTGCTAATTTCAGTCTCTGGTTTTATGCTGCACCCCAAGGCACCTTTCCCATAAGCAAGCACTAGTTGGTTTTCTAAATTTGAGACCCTGTTCTGTTTTGTAATTCAGTTCATGTGTAGTCAAGTTTACATTCCGTGTATTAGTGATATCTTATGATGTTTCTTTTTCTGTGTGACGTAGATGACGTAGAATCACCGTACCTGCATCCACTCACTATGCCGCTACGGGCCTGATGACACAGATTTCATTGCTGAGTGATACTGCATTGCACGTACGTGCCACAACATCTTTATCCATTTTTTGCTTTCTGGTATATTTACCTGGTACTGTAGACGAGCTTCTTGGGAACACAGCCGTCCCAAACTTTGGGGTGGCTCTCTGTTTTTGATTTTAATTTCCCTAAGGAATAGGACCATAAGTGCAATTGCCATAGGCTGTGTTGCTTTATTTCTTACGTGTTTCAGGAAATACCATACACTTCTCCAGGGTGGCTGTTCACAATATACATCCTGCCAATCAGCATAACAAGGCTCCCTGTTCTCCATATCCTGTCCTACCTTTCTGGATTTTACACTTTTTGCAGATTGCCCTTTTGCCCGGGGGGCAGTGAGATTTCATTGTAGTGCAGATTTCCTTTACAGGCTTGCTTGGTTGGCCAAAAAGGGCGTATGCGTTTTTTCCTGAATATATTCAGGAAAAAACGCATACGCCCTTTTTGGCCAAGTGCATCATTGTCGACGTTGTGCCTCTTTTCCAATGCTTTCAAGGCAATTCCAATCTACCCCCTGCAATCGTTTTCCTGAAATTCTGCCCCGCTTTCAAGTCCCCTACGCAGGCTTACTTCAATATACTTCTGGAAGATAGCTGTCATTTATAACTCTGCAGGTTTGTGAATTACAGTGCCCCTGAGCTCCTTTCTTCAACTCGCTTTCTTGTGAGCTCGGCACAAAACCGCAGGATTGCTTAAGGCCCTAATCTGTTTCCAGCAGGGCACATTGAGCCATTGTTTAATTCCTCTTCCTGGTGGGCAATGAGCGTTACATTTTCCCGTGCAGACACCTACAGCTAGTCTCTCATTTGTTCTCCCTATTCCTGTTCATGTTGCACAGAAATTGCAAGCTGTGCCAAAGAGGAGGTTAAAGGCACTGACTCTCCAAGCAGGGAGAGTGTTAGTAAAGCATCTGGAATGGTGAACCCGAGGACCAGGATACGAAAACTGAGATGCATTTTAAATCGTTTCCCAATCACTCAGTGGACGATACTCTGGGTTTCCCATGCATGTTTTAGCTGGAGGAAGAATCCCTTGAACCTGGAGAGTTGGGACCCATGGAATGGGTACCATGCAGTATGACTTCAAAGGGTCTGCATTTGCTCACCGAAACTCACCAATGCTATCAGCCTGAAGTGTCCAGCCTTATGTCTCAACCAGCTCTGGGTGTAGATGTGGTCAATCACGGTTGCATCACATGCCCTGAGTGAATTATTTAGGAATTGCTCTCTATTTCACTGTCTTTGTGTTTTGTTTTCGAAATTTATTTTGATAATGGGATTTATCGGATTTTCACTGCTGCGTTTCGGCCGCTGTACACACGCTTGATTCTCTTACGGAGACATATATATCCATGGGTTTTAAGATTCTTCCTATTCAGGTATATTCCTAGGCGTTGAATATGTGGTGTTGGGTCCATTTCGTTGAGCAAGGAGTAGGTCTTGTCTATTACATATTTTGCTTATGGAAAGTTATCTGTGCTAATTTCAGTCTCTGGTTTTATGCAGCACCCCAACGCACCTTTCCCCATAAGCAAGCACTAGTTGCTTTTCTAAATTTGAGACCCTGTTCTGTTTTGTAATTCAGTTCATGTGTAGTCAAGTTTACATTCCGTGTATTAGTGATATCTTATGATGTTTTTTTTTCTGTGTGACGTAGTTCACGTAGAATCACCGTACCTGCATCCACTCACTATGCCGCTACGGTCCTGATGACACAGATTTTATTGCTGAGTGATATTGCATTGTACGTACGTGCCACAAATTCTTTATCCATTTTTTGCTTTCTGGGATATTTACCTGATACTGTAAACGAGCTTCTTGTGAACACAGCCGTCCCAAATATTTGGGTGGCTGTCTGTTTTTGATTTTAATTTCCGTAAGCTATAGGACCATAAGTGGAAGTGCCATAGGCTGTGTTGCTTTGTTTCTTACGTGTTTCAGGAAACACCATACACTTCTCCAGGGTGGCTGCTGGCAATTTACATCCTGCCAATCAGCATAACAAGGCTCCCTGTTCTCCATATCCTGTCCTACCTTTTGGATTTTACACTTTTTTCAGATGGCCCTTTTGCCCGGGGGGCAGTGAGACTTCATTGTAGTGCAGATTTCCTTTACAGGCTTGCTTGGTTGGCCAAAAAGGGCGTATGCGTTTTTTCCTGAATATATTCAGGAAAAAACGCATACGCCCTTTTTGGCCAAGTGCATCATTGTCGACGTTCTGCCTCTTTTCCTATGCTTTCAGGGCAATTCTAGTCTACCCCCTGCAATGGTTTCCTGAAACTCTGCCCCGCTTTCAAGTCCCCTGCGCAGGCTTACTTCAATATATTTTTGGAGGATAGCTGTCATTTATAACTCTGCAGCTTTGTGAATTACAGTGCCCCTGAGCTCCTTTCTTCAACTCGCTTTCTTGTGAGCTGGGCACAAAACCGCAGGATTGCTTCAGGCCCTAATCTGTTTCCGGCCGGGCACACTGAGCCTTTGGTTAATTCCTCTTCCTGGTGGGAAATGAGCATTACATTTACCCGTGCAGACACCTATAGCTAGTCTCTCATTGGTTCTCCCTATTCCTGTTCATCTTGTGCAGAAATTGCAAGCTGTGCCAAACAGGAGGTTAAAGGCACTGACTCTCCAAGTGGGGAGAGTGTTAGTAAAGCATCTGGAATGATGAACCCGAGGACCAGGATTCGAAAACTGAGATGCATTTTAAATCATTTCCCAATCACACGGTGGACGATACCCTGGGTTTCCCATGCATGTTTTAGCTGGAGGAAGAATCCCTTGAACCTGGAGTGTTGGGACCCATGGAATGGGTACCATGCAGTATGACTTCAAAGGGTCTGCATTTACTCACCGAACCTCACCAATGCTATCAGCCTGAAGTGTCCAGCCTTATGTCTCAACCAGCTCTGGGTGTAGATGTGGTCAATCCCGGTTACATCACATGCCCTGAGTGAATTAGTTAAGAATTGCTCTCTATTTCACTGTCTTTGTGTTTTGTTTTCGAAATTTATTTTGATAATGGGATTTATCGGATTTTCACTGCTGCGTTTCGGCCGCTGTACACACGCTTGATTCTCTTACGGAGACATATATATCCATGGGTTTTAAGATTCTTCCTAGTCAGGTATATTCCTAGGCGTTGAATATGTGGTGTTGGGTCCATTTCGTTGAGCAAGGAGTAGGTCTTGTCTATTACATATTTGGCTTATGGAAAGTTATCTGTGCTAATTTCAGTCTCTGGTTTTATGCAGCACCCGAAGGCACCTTTCCCCATAAGCAAGCTCTTGTTGGTTTCCTAAATTTGAGACCCTGTTCTGTTTTGTAATTCAGTTCATGTGTAGTCAAGTTTACATTCCGTGTATTAGTGATATCTTATGATGTTTCTTTTTCTGTGTGACGTAGTTCACGTAGAATCACCGTACCTGCATCCACTCACTATGCCGCAACGGGCCTGATGACACAGATTTCATTGCTGAGTGATATTGCATTGTACGTACGTGCCACAACTTCTTTATCCATTTCTTGCTTTCTGGGATATTTACCTGATACAGTAGACGAGCTTCTTGTGAACACAGCCGTCCCAAATATTGGGGTGGCTGTCTGTTTTTGATTTTAATTTCCGTAAGCTATAGGACCATAAGTGGAAGTGCCATAGGCTGTGTTGCTTTGTTTCTTACGTGTTTCAGGAAACACCATACACTTCTCCAGGGTGGCTGCTGGCAATTTATATCCTGCCAATCAGCATAACAAGACTCCCTGTTCTCCATATCCTGTCCTACCTTTCTGGATTTTACACTTTTTTCAGATGGCCCTTTTGCCTGGGGGGCAGTGAGACTTCATTGTAGTGCAGATTTCCTTTACAGGCTTGCTTGGTTGGCCAAAAAGGGCGTATGCGTTTTTTCCTGAATATATTCAGGAAAAAACGCATACGCCCTTTTGGCCAAGTGCATCATTGTCGACGTTGTACCTCTTTGCCTATGCTTTCAGGGCAATTCCAGTCTACCCCCTGCAATCGTTTTCATGAAATTCTGCCCCGTTTTCAAGTCCCCTTCGCAGGCTTACTTCAATATATTTTTGGAGGATAGCTGTCATTTATAACTCTGCAGGTTTGTGAATTACAGTGCCCCTGAGCTCCTTTCTTCAACTCGCTTTCTTGTGAGCTGGGCACAAAACCGCAGGATTGCTTCAGGCCTTAATCTGTTTCCGGCAGGGCACGCTGAGCCTTTGGTTAATTCCTCTTCCTGATGGGAAATGAGCATTACATTTGCCCGTGCACACACCTATAGCTAGTCTCTCATTGGTTCTCCCTATTCCTGTTCATATTGCACAGAAATTGCAAGCTGTGCCAAACAGGAGGTTAAAGGCACTGACTCTCCAAGCGTGGAGAGTGTTAGTAAAGCATCTGGAATGGTGAACCCGAGGACCAGAATACGAAAACTGAGATGCATTTTAAATCGTTTCCCAATCACACGGTGGACGATACTCTGGGTTTCCCATGCATGTTTTAGCTTGAGGAAGAATCCCATGAACCTGGAGAGTTGGGACCCATGGAATGTGTACCATGCAGTATGACTTCAAAGGGTCTGCATTTGCCCACCGAAACTCACCAATGCTATCAGCCTGAAGTGTCCAGCGTTATGTCTCAACCAGCTCTGGGTGTAGATGTGGTCAATCCCGGTTGCATCACATGCCCTAAGTGAATTATTTAAGAATTGCTCTCTATTTCACTGTCTTTGTGTTTTGTTTTCGAAATTTATTTTGATAATGGGATTTATCAGATTTTCACTGCTGCGTTTCGGCCGCAGTACACACGCTTGATTCTCTTACGGAGACATGTATATCCATGGGTTTTAAGATTCTTCCTAGTCAGGTATATTCCTAGGCGTTGAATATGTGGTGTTGGGTCCATTTCGTTGAGCAAGTAGTAGGTCTTGTCTATTACATATTTGGCTTATGGAAAGTTATCTGTGCTAATTTCAGTCTCTGGTTTTATGCAGCACCCCAACGCACCTTTCCCCATAAGCAAGCACTAGTTGGTTTTCTAAATTTGAGACCCTGTTCTGTTTTGTAATTCAGTTCATGTGTAGTCAAGTTTACATTCCGTATATTAGTGATATCTTATGATGTTTCTTTTTCTGTGTGATGTAGTTCACGTAGAATTACCGTACCTGCATGCACTCAGTATGCTGCTACGGGCCTGATGACACAGATTTCATTGCTGAGTGATATTGCATTGTACGTACGTGCCACAACTTCTTTATCCATTTTTTGCTTTCTGGGATATTTACCTGATACTGTAGACGAGCTTCTTGTGAACACAGCCATCCCAAATATTGGGGTGGCTGTCTGTTTTTGATTTTAATTTCCGTAAGCTATAGGACCATAAGTGGAAGTGCCATATGCTGTGTTGCTTTGTTTCTTACGTGTTTCAGGAAACACCATACACTTCTCCAGGGTGGCTGCTGGCGATTTACATCCTGCCAATCAGCATAACAAGGCTCCCTGTTCTCCATATCCTGTCCTACCTTTCTGGATTTTACACTTTTTTCAGATGGCCCTTTTGCCCGGGGGGCAGTGAGACTTCATTGTAGTGCAGATTTCCTTTATAGGCTTGCTTGGTTGGCCAAAAAGGGCGTATGCGTTTTTTCCTGAATATATTCAGGAACAAACGCATACGCCCTTTTTGGCCAAGTGCATCATTGTCGACGATCTGCCTCTTTTCCTATGCTTTCAGGGCAATTCCAGTCTACCCCCTGCAATGGTTTTCCTGAAACTCTGCCCTGCTTTCAAGTCCCCTTCGCAGGCTTACTTCAATATATTTTTGGAGGATAGCTGTCATTTATAACTCTGCAGGTTTGTGAATTACAGTGCCCCTGAGCTCCTTTCTTCAACTCGCTTTCTTGTGAGCTTGGCACAAAACCGCAGGATTGCTTCAGGCACTAATCTGTTTCTGGCAGGGCAGGCTGAGCCTTTGGTTAATTCCTCTTCCTGGTGGGAAATGAGCGTTTCATTTGCCCTTGCAGACACCTACAGCTAGTCTCTCATTGGTTCTCCCTATTCCTGTTCATCTTGCACAGAAATTGCAAGCTGTGCCAAACAGGAGGTTAAAGGCACTGACTCTCCAAGCGGGGAGAGTGTTAGTAAAGCATCTGGAATGGTGAACCCGAGGACCAGGATACGAAAACTGAGATGCATTTTAAATCGTTTCCCAATCACACGGTGGACCATACTGTGTGTTTCCCATGCATGTTTTAGCTGGAGGAAGAATCCCTTGAACCTGAAGAGTTGGGACCCATGGAATAGGTACCATGCAGTATTACTTCAAAGGGTCTGCATTTGCTCACCGAAACTCACCAATGCTATCAGCCTGAAGTGTCCAGCCATATGTCTCAACCAGCTCTGGGTGTAGTTGTGGTCAATCCCGGTTGCATCACATGCCCTGAGTGAATTATTTAAGAATTGCTCTCTATTTCACTGTCTTTGTGTTTTGTTTTTGAAATTTATTTTGATAATGGGATTTATCGGATTTTCACTGCTGCATTTCGGACACTGTACACACGCTTGATTCTCTTACGGAGACATATATATCCATGGGTTTTAAGATTCTTCCTAGTCAGGTATATTCCTAGGCGTTGAATATGTGGTGTTGGGTCCATTTCGTTGAGCAAGGAGTAGGTCTCGTCTATTACATATTTGGCTTATGGAAAGTTATCTGTGCTAATTTCAGTCTCTGGTTTTATGCAGCACCCCAACGCACCTTTCCCCATAAGCAAGCACTAGTTGGTTTTCTAAATTTGAGACCCTGTTCTGTTTTGTAATTCAGTTCATGTGTAGTCAAGTTTACATTCCGTGTATTAGTGATATCTTATGATGTTTCTTTTTCTGTGTGACGTAGTTCACGTAGAATCACCGTACCTGCATCCACTCACTATGCTGCTACGGGCCTGATGACACATATTTCATTGCTGAGTGATATTGCATTGTACGTACATGCCACAACTTCTTTATCCATTTTTTGCTTTCTGGGATATTTACCTGATACTGTAGACGAGCTTCTTGTGAACACAGCCGCCCCAAATATTGGGGTGGCTGTCTGTTTTTGATTTTAATTTCCGTAAGCTATAGGACCATAAGTGGAAGTGCCATAGGCTGTGTTGCTTTGTTTCTTACCTGTTTCAGGAAACACCATACACTTCTCCAGGGTGGCTGCAGGCAATTTACATCCTGCCAATCAGCATAACAAGGCTCCCTGTTCTCCATATCCTGTCCTACCTTTCTGGATTTTACACTTTTTTCAGATGGCCCTTTTGCCCGGGGGGGCAGTGAGACTTCATTGTAGTGCAGATTTCCTTTACAGGCTTGCTTGGTTGGCCAAAAAGGGCGTATGCGTTTTTTCCTGAATACATATTTTTCCTGAATATATTCAGGAAAAAACGCATACGCCCTTTTTGGCCAAGTGCATCATTGTCGACGTTGTGCCTCTTTTCCTATGCTTTCAGGGCAATTCCAGTCTACCCCCTGCAATCGTTTTCCTGAAATTCTGCCCCGCTTTCAAGTCCCCTTCGCAGGCTTACTTCAATATATTTTTGGAGGATAGCTGTCATTTATAACTCTGCAGGTTTGTGAATTACAGTGCCCCTGAGCTCCTTTCTTCAACTCGCTTTCTTGTGAGCTGTGCACAAACCCGCAGGATTGCTTCAGGCCCTAATCTGTTTCCGGCAGGGCACACTGAGCCTTTGTTTAATTCCTCTTCCTGGTGGGCAATGAGCGTTACATAGGCCCGTGCAGACACCTACAGCTAGTCTCTCATTGGTTCTCCCTATTCCTGTTCATCTTGCACAGAAATTGCAAGCTGTGCCAAACAGGAGGTTAAAGGCACTGACTCTCCAAGCGGGGAGAGTGTTAGTAAAGCATCTGGAATGGTGAACCCGAGGACCAGGATACGAAAACTGAGATGCATTTTAAATCGTTTCCCAATCACACGGTGGATGATACTCTGGGTTTCCCATGCATGTTTTAGCTGGAGGAAGAATCCCTTGAACCTGGAGAGTTGGGACCCATGGAATGGGTACCATGCAGTGTGACTTCAAAGGGTCTACATTTGCTCACTGAAACTCACCAATGCTATCAGCCTGAAGTGTCCAGCCTTATGTCTCAACCAGCTCTGGGTGTAGATGTGGTCAATCCCGGTTGCATCACATGCCCTGAGTGAATTATTTAAGAATTGCTCTCTATTTCACTGTCTTTGTGTTTTGTTTTCGAAATTTATTTTGATAATGGGATTTATCGGATTTTCACTGCTGCGTTTCGGCCACTGTTCACACGCTTCATTCTCTTACAGAGACATATATATCCATGGGTTTTAAGATTCTTCCTAGTCAGGTATATTCCTAGGCGTTGAATATGTGGTGTTGGGTCCATTTCTTTGAGCAAGGGGTAGGTCTTGTCTATTATATATTTGGCTTATGGAAAGTTATCTGTGCTAATTTCAGTCTCTGGTTTTATGGAGCACCCGCACGCACCTTTCCCCATAAGCAAGCACTAGTTGGTTTTCTAAATTTGAGACCCTGTTCTGTTTTGTAATTCAGTTCATGTGTAGTCAAGTTTACATTCCGTGTATCAGTGATATCTTATGATGTTTCTATTTCTGTGTGACGTAGTTCACGTAGAATCACCGTACATGCATCCACTAACTAACCGCTACGGGCCTGATGACACAGATTTCATTGCTGAGTGATATTCCATTGTACGTATATGCCACAACTTCTTTATCCATTTTTTGCTTTCTGGGATATTTACCTGGTACTGTAGACGAGCTTCCTGTGAACACAGCCTCCCCAAACATTGGGGTGGCTGTCTGTTTTTGATTTTAATTTCCGTAAGCCATAGGACCATAAGTGGAAGTGCCATAGGCTGTGTTGCTTTGTTTCTTACGTGTTTCAGGAAACACCACACACTTCCCCAGGGTGGCTGTTGGCAATTTACATCCTCCCAATCGGCATAACAAGGCTCACTGTTCTCCATATCCTGCCATACCTTTCTGGATTTTCCACTATATTCAGATGGCCCTTTTGCCCGGTGGGCAGTGAGACTTCATTGTAGTGCAGATTTCATTTACAGGCTTGCTTCGTTGGCCAAAAAGTGCGTATGCATTTTTTCCTGAATATATTCAGGAAAAAACGCATATGCACTTTTTGGCCAAGTGCATCATTGTCGACGTTTTGTCTCTTGTCCTATGCTTTCAAGGCAATTCCAGTCTACCCCCTGCAATAGTTTTCCTGAAATTCTGCCCCGCATTCCAGTCCCCTTCGCAGGCTTACTTCAATATATTTTTGGAGGATAGCTGTCATTTATAACTGTGCAGGTTTCTGAATTACAGTGCCCCTGAGCTCCTTTCTTCAACTCGCTTTCTTGTGAGCTGGGCACAAAACCGCAGGATTGCTTCAGGCCCTAATCTGTTTCCGGCAGGGCACGTTGAGCCTTTGGTTAATTACTCTTCCTGGTGGGAAATGAGCGTTACATTTGCCCGTGCAGACACCTACATCTAGTCTCTCATTGCTTCTCCTATTCCTGTTCATCTTGCACAGAAATTGCAAGCTGTGCCAAATACGAGGTTAAAGGCACTGACTCTCCAAGCGGGGAGATTGTTAGAAAAGCATCTGGAATGGTGAACCCGAGGACAAGGATACAAAATCTGAGATGCATTTTAAATTGTTTCCCAATCACACGGTGGACGATACTGTGGGTTTCTCATGCATGTTTTAGCCAGGGGAAGAATCCTTTGAACCTGGAGAGTTGGGACCCATGGAATGGGTACAATGCAGTATGACTTCAAAGGGTCTGCATTTGCTCACCGAAACTCACCAATGCTATCAGCCTGAAGTGTCCAGCCTTATGTCTCCACCAGCTCTGAGTGTAGTTGTGGTAAATCCCGGTTGCATCACATGCCCTGAGTGAATTATTTAAGAATTGGTCTCTATTTCACTGTCTTTGTGTTTTGTTTTTGAAATTTATTTTGATAATGGGATTTATCGGATTTTCACTGCTGCGTTTATGCCGCTGTACACATGCTTGATTCTCTTTCGGAGACATATAAATCCATGGGTTTTAAGATTCTTCCTAGTCAGGTATATTCCTAGGCTTTGAATATGTGGTGTTGAGTCCATTTCGTTGAGCAAGGAGTAGGTCTTGTCTATTACATATTTGGTTTATGGAATGTTATCTGTGCTAATTTCAGTCTCTGGTTTTATGCAGCACCCCAACGCACCTTTCCCCATAAGCAAGCACTAGTTGGTTTTCTAAATTTGAGACCCTGTTCTGTTTTGTAATTCAGTTCATGTGTAGTCAAGTTTACATTCCGTGTATTAGTGATATCTTATGATGTTTCTTTTTCTGTGTGACGTAGTTCACGTAGAATCACCGTACCTGCATCCACTCACTATGCCGCTACGGGCCTGATGACACAGATTTCATTGCTGAGTGATATTGCATTGCACATACGTGCCACAACTTCTTTATCCATTTTTTGCTTTCTGAGATATTTAACTGGTACTGTAGACGAGCTTCTTGGGAACACAGCCGTTCCAAACATTGGGGTGGCTGTCTGTTTTTGATTTTAATTTCCGTAATCTTTGGGACCAAAAAGTGGAAGTGCCATAGGCTGTGTTGCTTTGTTTCTTATGGGTTTCAGGAAACACCATACACTTCTCCATTGTGGCTGCTGGCAATTTACATCCTGCCAATCAGCATAACAAGTCTCCCTGTTCTCCATATCCTGTCCTACCTTTCTGGATTTTACACTTTTTTCAGATGGCCCTTTTGCCCAGGGGTAGTTAGACTTCATTGTAGTGTAGATTTCCTTTACAGGCTTGCTTGGTTTGCGAAAAAGGGCATATGCGTTTTTTCCTGAATATATTCAGGAAAAAATGCATACGCACTTTTTGGCCAAGTGCATCATTGTCGACGTTCTGCCTCTTTTCCTATGCTTTCAGGGCAATTCCAGTCTACCCCCTGCAATCGTTTTCCTGAAACTCTGCCCCGCTTTCAAGTCCCCTTCGCAGGCTTACTTCAATATATTTTTGGAGGATAGCTGTCATTTATAACTCTGCAGGTTTGTGAATTACAGTGCCCCTGAGCTCCTTTCTTCAACTCGCTTTCTTGTGAGCTGGGCACAAAACCGCAGGATTGCTTCAGGCCCTAATCTGTTTTCGGCAGGGCACGCTGAGCCTTTGGTTAATTCCTCTTCCTGATGGGAAATGAGCATTACATTTGCCCGTGCAGAAACCTATAGCTAGTCTCTCATTGGTTCTCCCTATTCCTGTTCATCTTGCGCAGAAATTGCAAGCTGTGCCAAACAGGAGGTTAAAGGCACTGACTCTCCAAGTGGGGAGAGTGTTAGTAAACCGTCTGGAATGGTGAACCCGAGGACGAGGATACGACAACTGAGATGCATTTTAAATCGTTTCCTAATCACACGGTGGACCATACTCGGCGTTTCCCACGCATGTTTTAGCTGAAGAAAGAATCCCTTGAACCTGGAGAGTTGGGACCCTTGGAATGAGTAACGTGCAGTTTGACTTCAAAGGATCTGCATTTGTTCACCGAAACTCACCAATGCTATCAGCCTGAAGTGTCCAGCCTTATGTCTCAACCAGCTCTGGGTGTGGATGTGGTAAATCCAGGTTGCATCACATGCCCTGAGTGAATTATTTAAGAATTGCTACCTATTTCACTGTCATTGTGTTTTGTTTTTGAAATTTATTTTAATAATGGGATTTATCGGATTTTCACTGCTTCGTTTATGCCGCTGTACACGCGCTTGATTCTCTTACGGAGACATATAAGTCCATGGGTTTTAACATTCTTACTAATCCGGTATATTCTTAGGCATTGAATATGGCGTGTTGAGTCCATTTCGTTGAGCAAGGAGTAGGTCTTGACTATTACATATTTGGCTTACGGAATGGTATCTGTGCTAATTTCAGTCTCTGGTTTTATGCAGCACCCCAACTCACCTTTCCCCTTAAGGAAGCATAAGTTGGTTTTCTTAATTTGAAACCCTCTTCTCTTTTGTAATTCAGTTCATGTGTAGCCATGTTAACATTCCATGTATTAGTGATATCTTATGTCTTTTTCTTTTTGAATTATGTGACTTCAAATGATCACACGTAACTCCTCTTGAGTTGTTATAACTGGCCGTATTTCATTGATTTCCAGGCTGAGTAATATTCCAGTCTACATAAGCACCACATCTCTGTCCGTTTTTTCTCTGCAGATACATTTAAGTTATATCCTAGTCGAGGATCTTTTAAACAGAGAGGTGGTAAACATTGGGGTGCCTGTGTCCTCTCGATTTTTGTTTTTCCCAAGATATACGTCCATGAGTGCAAGTGCCCTGTGCTCGGTAGCTCATTTTTTAGATGCTTTAGTAAACACAATAGACTTATCCAGAGTGACCGTTGGCAATATACATTTCCACTATAAGACTCACAGGGCTCCCTTTTCTCCTTGCCCTGTCCTGCATTTCTGGTGTTTACACTTTATGAGGACGGCTCTTCTGACTGATGCACAGTGATATGTTTTGTAGTATTGATTTCCAGTGCCCACCTGTTTGGTTGGCTAAAAAAGTGTATGCCCTTTTCTTGAATATATACAGAAAAAGACGCATACACCCTTTTTGGCCAACTGCAATGTTGGCAATGTTCAGCCCCTTTTCTTGTGCTTAATGACAAGTCCTTTCTACCTCTTCCAATCCCTTTCCTGCCATTCTCCGTTGCTTACAAGTCCTTTTCTCTGACTTTCCTCAAGACATTTTTCAGTGATAGATATTTTCAATTCTGCAGTTTCATGAATTTTAGTGCCCCTGAGTTCCATTTTCCAACTTGTGTTTATGGGAACTGGCCACAAAGCATCAGGATTCCTCAAGCCCTATTCTGTTTCCATGGGCAACCCTAGCCTTTGGTCAATTCGTCTTCCTGATTGGAAATTAGAGTGGCATGTGCCTGTCCGAACACCTAGGACTTGTCTCTCATTGTTCCTCCTCCTTCTGCTTCATCCTCTGGACAAATTCCAAACTGTATGCAACAGGATGTTGACAGTGCTGACATCTCCAAGTGGGGAGACTGTTAGTAAAGACGCTGGAGTGGTGAAGCCTAGCACCAAGAGATGAGGAGATGAGATGCCTTTTCCAAACTTTTCCCGATCAGACGGTATACCATCCTCTGGGTGTGACAGGCATGTTTTAGGTGTAGGAAGGGTCCCATTCATGTGAGGAGAACACCAGGGGATTTTAAATATCAGTGTCTCTTCGCAACCCAAACTGGGGAATTTTTTAAGCTACGGCTACACATATGTTCATTAAGGGCCTTGGGAAGTAGGCAGAGTCCAAACTTTAGATGATTGAAGTCTTCAGGGTCAGAAGCACTCACCACTGTCTTCCCTGAGATTCCATTTTTACTGTCATTGATGGATGATGTCAATAAAAATATCTATTCTTTTTCAGATCATTTCCCCTTATAGGTTATTGCAAAATATTGAGTGTAGTTCCCTGTGCTATACAGTAGTTCCTTGCTGATGATTTCATACATAGCAGTGTGTATGTGTTAATCCCAAACTGTTAATTTATCCCTCCTCCTACCATTTCCCTTTGGTAATAATAAATTATAAGATTTTATGCTTCTCAGAAATGGGGGAGCTGAAAGAGAGGTATCATTTTCAATGCAAAAGCATTTAAAACAAGATTGAAGCTTTAACCAAGATTATTAGATGTACATCCTTGGAAAGAAATCACTTTGTTTCTCTAATATTGACCTGACAAAGAAGACAAACCTTTTCACTGAACTTGCTTATAAGAAAGTGATGGAAATATCAAATGGAAGTGTTAGAAACATCTTATTTTACCCGAGCCTTATACACTGTTCTATGTTAATTACAGTTTGGCTCACACATCTGTTCATTGAAGTTACAATGTTCTCAATTTCTGTTACTGATCCTCCAGAGTGGACGCCAACAAGTGTCCCCCTGCCCAGTGTCATTGGAGCCAATAGATCGAGACTGAGTTTGGTTCAAAAGCAAAGGAAACTTTATATTTTGATCAGAGAATGGAGAGGTGCTACCCTGTGGTCTGTGGGCTGGGCTGCTGTGTAGAGATCCTGTCAGAGTCACTGGGAGGGAGGGGGCTGAGCTCTCGAGGACCTGGTTGGCTGCAGCTCAGGCTCTATGTCACGGAGTCTGAACTGGGCCCCAGGAGCTGAAGTGTCATCGAGCCACTCTGCTCTAGGAAATCTGGTCTGAAGTGCCGGGTGTGGAACCTCTGTATGCAGGACACTAGGAGCACCTGAAATTAGACAAAGCACAAAGGATAAAAATGGTTAGACTTTATTTAATTGCCCAGATTCTATTTTTATCTCCCAGGCATTTTTAAGGGGCTTTGCCTGGGACAAACTTCTCTTCTGCCTTTTGTCCCTTTCCTCATTCTTGGAGTGCTGCGGGTGCAGACCCTTCTTCTGTAACTGCTGAGTGCTGAGTTAGGAGGCTTCATACCCGTGGGCGAGGGTCAGAACTTCTCCCTAGCAGCCTCCAGGTGACGTTGATTGTCCCCAGGCCTCCTGCCTCCCTGCTCGTCCACCTGAGCACCAGTATTGGAAGTGTTATAGATTCTAATGACCTTTAAGGGTCCAGAAAGGAGATGTGCAGTGACGCTGTGAGGTCCAGTTTCACTCCGCACCACATTTGTTCGGCCACCTTAGGCTGACCGTTTCTGCCAGCCTAGATGCTCTGACCAACAGTCTGCGCTTTCTTCCATTAGGTCCCTGAATTAACGTAAAAACAGCACCAGGTGTCAGGATCCTGCCCGCTCAGCTCCCAGATAGTCCAGGGTCAGTGGTGATGAAGGATCATGATGGTCACTGAGTCAAGAGCCTTTGGAAGTAAACAGGAGTCCAGCCGGTCTTATTGGCCACCATCATCAGGGTGTCTGTAGGCTTTTCTATGGTGACAGCATGATATACGGTTCCCCCGCCAAGATTATTAGCTCCCCTCTGGGTACAGTAAATACTGCAAGCAGTAGTCTACTCTTTTGGGACACACTCTTGTTGTTTTATGAGAGAAACTCCAGGTCAAGTGATGGTCACATGGGTCGTCATGGTGCCCCCGTTGCCCCCGGTTATCTCTCTGGAGGTTGGAGTTGGAGGGCCTCCTCAATCGAGGTCAGTGTGCCCACGGAGCAAACCCTGCAACTTCAGGGCATGGTTGGGGGTTAGGATCACCACGTGGGGTCCGTTTCCCTTAGAAGGGAGGTGGCCTTTTGGGCTGCTGATTTCCAGGTTTTCAGATACCACCAGTATCTTGGCCAGATGTGGCGGTGGGCCAAGCCCCTTGGTGACCATAGTTTATCCTACCTGGATGGCATTCTTGCATTGTTCCATTTCAAGTGGTCCCAGTTTTTGCACTAATACTCCAATGGCGATTCACCTTTCACCAGGAATGTAAAGGTCAAAGGGTTTAGCTAAATTAGGGAGTTCCAGGGCAAGGGTCTGAATTGACTGCTCTTTCCATTCTTGAAAGGCCACTTCTGGATTCTATTCAAAAGGATCATCATCTTTTCCTTTCAGTGTTTCATATAGAGGCCCAGCTAGTAGACTGTAGTTAGGGATCCAGAGGCAGGAAACCCTGGCTTCCCCAGGAACCCCTAAGCTGTCTTCTAGTTTCAGAAAGGGGTAAGGCTGTAAATTGTTTCTTCCCTTTCCTGGGATGGGCTTCTCCGACCTTCTGTGAGAATGAAGCCCAGGCAGGTCACCGTAGTCTGTGATACTTGAGCTTTTTCGTGGACAACTTCTATCCTTTATTGGCTTGGTAGTTCTGAGGCCTCCTTAGTAGGGCTGGCGATCAGAATGTCGTCTGAATATTGAAGGAGTGTTTCCTTTTCCAGAGGTAGAACTTTTAGGTCTTTAGCTGAGCTTTCCCCAAAGATGGTGTGGGAATTTTTGAACCCTTGGGGCAAGACAGCCTGGAAGTATTGTTTTAGTTGTATGTTGAGTCCTGTCACTCACAAGCCAAAATTTCTTGTGACTCTGGGACTAATGGAATACAAAAGAAGGCATCAGTGAAGACTAATACAGAATACCAAGTCCTGGTGGTTGGTAGAATGACCAGCAGGGTGTAGGATTTAGGAACTACTGGAGGTATATCCTCAGTGGCTTCACTGACTGTCCTGACATCCTTTACCAGGACTCCAGCAGCCCATGGGGCTCTCGAGGTCAGGCCAATCCCAGGATATGGAGCTCACCTGGGCAGGTACCCTACCCCCACCCCAGCCCACGGGGCTCTCGTGTTCAGGCCCCTCCCAGGATATGGGATTCCCTGGGCAGGTCCTCTGCAGTCCATGGGGCTCCCGTGGTCAGGCCCCTCCCAGGATACAGAGCTACCCTTGCAGGTACCTTGGCAGGGCTGGGCACACAGGAACCGTGCACATAGCCCTCATTGCAGAGCACTCCCAGCTCACCTGTCGCTCAGATCTGACACAGAGCACCTCAGAGCAGGACTTGAACTAACAAACAGCAGCTCTGACAGGTCTGTGACCCTGGGCATCACTCTGTGCGGCCTCCTCCACCTGGCCTTCCAGAGACTTCCACTGCACCCGGGGCACCAGGCCTCTGTCTCCAACCACCACCCACCCCTCCTCTCCCTGACTCCTGGGTTCCTCTCATTAGAAGAGGGTTTTCTTGAAGTTGTCTCCCACTCATGGGCCAGATAATATAATTAGAAAACAAGCCAGAGCTGCAGCCCCTTGTCTATCCTGACTCTCAGGAGCCCACACCTGTTCCTTGGACCTGGCCAATTCAGCAAGTTCCATTTTCAGCAACTGTGAGCCCCTGAGGGGTGATTATTGGCTGGCTTGGGAAGCCTGACCGTGCCGGCCAGCCCTCCCCAGGTGTGCCTGGGTTGAGATCAATATAAACACCGCTCCAGGCAGCAAGAGCCCCTGCAGCTGTGCCTGACGCCATTTTCTCTGCCCTGTCAGCAGTCTCGGGGCTGGGCTGGTGGGAGGGAGTGAGAGGCCACGGCTTTGTGGGTGTCCCAGTGTGAGTGGGGCTCTGCTGGACTTTCTGCAGCAGTTGCCAAGATGCTACCTGCTAAAGAAGAGGATGTGTCACCCACACCTGCCGCTGGAATTTCTCCCTGGGCACAGGTGAGGAAGGAAGAAAGCAGTGGGGGCCGGGACAGCAGGGGTATCTCAGGCAGGGAAATGGAGAGCTTCCAGAAGAGCACCCAGGGCCAGGACCATCCTGGCTGGCCTGCAGGCACCAAGTCGGCTGGCATGCTGTCCCTCATGTGGCTCCATGGCCCTTCCTCTAGGTTTTCAAGTCCTTGTACATATTCAGGTGTTTAGCCTTGGAAGGGTGGGAACATTTCAGCAGCAGCTGGCCTGGGGCTCGGCCCACGTTTACTCACAGATACCTCGGCACGGTCCCCCAGCTTTGCAGTGAGGACGCTTGTTGCGAGGAGCATGCTGGCTGAGTGGGAGATGATTCCCCACCACTGACCAACTTCAGAATTGTTTGCAATTGGAGCAAGTGCCCTGAAACGGTTTTCCTCTGTGTAACTGGTGGGTTCTGTTCTTTTTTATCTTTTTTTCGTTTTTGGTTCAAGGTAGATTTTATTCCTCTTTTGTGTATTTACAGATATAAGCATGGAAATAATTTATTCATATAAATACATGTATGTGAAGGGAAGAATATTTTTTCTGTTTTACTTTTTTTAATTTTATTTTTTTATTTTGAATTTAATTTTATATTTTTATACAGCAGGTTGTTTTTGGTTATCTACTTTATACATATAAATGTATACATACCAATCCCAATATCTCAACTCCTCCCACCACCATCCCCAACAGCTTTTCCCCCTTGTTGTCCATACGTTTGTTGTATACATGTATTGCTCTATTTCTGCCTTGCAAAACGGTTCATCTGTACAATTTTTCTAGGTTCCACATATATGCATTAATATACAAGATTTGTTTTTCTCTTTCTGACTTACTTCACTCTGTATGACAGTCTCTAGATCCATCAACGTCTCTACAAATGTCCCAATTTCATTCCTTTTTATGGCTTAGTAATATTCCATTTTATATATGTACCACATCTTTATGCATTCGTCTGTCTGTGGGCATTTAGGTTGCTTCCATTTCCTGGATAGTGTAAATAGTGATGCAATGAACATTGTGGTGAATGTCTCTTTTTGATTTATGGTTTTGTCTGGGTATATGTCCAGTAGAGGGATTGCTGTATCATATGGTAATTCTATTCTTAGTTTTATAAGAAACTCCATAATGTTCTCCACAGTGACTGTATCAATTTACGTTCCCAACAATAGTGGAAGAGGATTCCTTATCTCCACACCGTTTCCAGCATTTGTTGTTTGTAGATTTTCTGATGATGCCCATTCTAATAGGTGTGAGGTGATACACCATGGATGAGTCTATTTCATTGAGCAAAGAGTAGGTCTTGTTTATTACGTATTTGGCTTATGGAATGGTATGTGTGCTAATTTCAATCTGTTTTTATACAGCAGCCCAACTCAACTTTCCCCTTAAGCAAGCATAAGGTTTTTATCTAAATGTGAGACTCTGTTCGGTTTTGTAATTCAGTTTATGTGTAGCCAAGTTTACACTCCCTCTATTAGTGATATCTTATGATAATTATCTTTCTTTGTGTGACATATTTCTCTTAGAATCATCATAATTAAATCCACTCAATTTGCTGCTACAGGCCTGATGACATTGATTTCACTGCTGAGTGATATTCCGTTGTACGTAAGTAGCACAACTTCTTTATCCATTTTTTTCTTTCTGGGATATTTAATTTGTACTGGACCCGAGGTTCTTGTAAACACAGCAGCCCTAAATTTTGTGTTGGCTGTGTCTTGTTGATTTTAATTTTCCTAAGCTATAGGGCCAAAAGTGGAAGTGCCCTAGGCTCTGTAGCTTTGTTTTTTAGATGTTTCAGGATACACCATGAACATCTCCAGAGTGTCTGTTGGCAATTTACATCCCGCCCATCAGCATAACACGGCTCCCTGTTCTCCATGGCCTGTCCTGTGTTTCTGGTTTTTACACTTTATTCAGATGGCCTTTTTGACGAATGGGAAATGTGACTTCATTGTAGTGTGGATTTCCATTGCTGAAGTGCTTGGTTGGCCAAAATGTTCATATGCGTTTTTTCCTGAATATATTCAGGAAAAATGTATACGCACTTTTTGTCCATGTGCATCACTGTCAAAGATCTGCCGCTTTTCATATGCTTTAAATGCAATTCCAATCTACCTCTTGAAATATGATTCCTGCAATTCTGCCTCGTTTTCAAGTCCTCTTTGCAGACTTACTTTGATATATTTTTGCCAATAGCTGTCATTTATCTCTGCAGGTTTGTGAATTACAGTGCCCCTGAGCTCCTTTCTTAACTCGCTTCCTTGTAAGCTGGCCACAAAACTGCAGGTTTGCTTCAGGCCATAATCAGGGTCCGGCACGGCACTCTGAGCCTTTGGTTAATTCCTCTTCCTGTTGGGAAATTAGAGTTAAATGTGCCCCTCCAGATACCTGCCTCACTCCCAGCCACATGGTGATGTATGTCCTCAGGTTTGAGGCCATATGTGATGGGTTCCTCATCTTTTGATGATGTGGCCCCACTGGTGTGTGGACACTCCTGCCTGGTTCCCATCCCCTTGGTGATGTGGGCCCTCTGGTGAGACTCTGATCCTGGTTGGGTTCCTCACACATCCGTGAGGTGAGCCCTCTTCTCTGAGGTCACTCCTGCCTGGCTGGCACAACCCGCCTTGTTGACTTCGGCACCCTGGTGGCAGTTGGAGCCTGCTGGGAGCCTCCTTCCCGCGGTGATGAGGCCCTCTGGCGTCAGACCCTAATGGCGGGGTTCCCACATTTTCTGATACGTGCTAAGTGGTACGAGGGCACTCCTGCCAGGTTCCCATCCTCATGAGCGTGTGGGCCTTCTGTTCTGAGGTCCTAACGGCTGGGTTGCTCACACTTTCATGATGTGGGCCCTCTGCTGTGAGGTCAATCCTGCCTGGCTGGCGCACGTCGCCTTGGCGACGTGGACCCTCTGGTGGCAGTTGGAGCGTGCTGGGGCCTCCTCCCCTCAGTGATGAGGGCCTTCTGGTGTCAGGCCCTAAGTGCTGGGCTCCACACATTTTCTGATGTGTGCCCAGTGGTGCGAGTCACTCCTGCCAGGTTCCCATCCCCATGGGCATGTGGGACTTCTGTTCTGTGGTCCCAACTGCTGGGTTGCTCACAGTTTCATGATGTGGGCCCTTTGCTGTGTGTTCACTCTGGCCTGTATCCCATAGTGTCAGTGCTCTGGGCCTCCAGCTTGGAGTTTCCAACTTCTCGATTCCTCACCTTTTTTATTCTATGGGCCCTCGGTTGTGCGTCTCCTCCTGCATGCCTCACTCCCAGCCCCTTCGTGATGTGTGTCCCCTTGTTTGAGGCCACATGTGCTGTGTTCCTCACCTTTCTATAATGTGGCCACACTGGTGTGAGGACACTCTTGCCTGGTTCCCATTCCCTTGGTGATGTTGGCCCCACTGCTGTTAGGACAGTCTTGCCTGGTTCCCATCACCTTGGTGATGTTGGCCCTCTGGTGAGAGTCTGATCCTGGTTAGGTTCCTCACCCTTCTGTGAGGTGGGCCCTCTGCTCTGAGGTCACTCCTGCCTGGCTGGCACACCCCGCCTTGGCAACGTCGGCCATATGGTGGCAGTTGGAGCCTGCTGGGAGCTTCCTCCCCTCGGTGATGAGGGCCCTCTGGCCTCAGGCCCTAACTGCTGGGTTCCCACATTTTCTGATTCGTGCTAAGTGGTGCAAGGACACTCCTGCCAGGTTCCCATCCCCATGGGGATGTGAGCCTTCTGCTCTGAGGTCCCAACGGCTGTGTTGCTCACAGTTTCATGATGAGGGCCCTCTGGTGTGAGTTCACTCCTGCCTAGATCCCATAGCCTCGCTGCTCCTGGCTGCCTGCCGGAGGTTCCAACTGTGGGATTCCTCACCTTTTTTATTCTATGGTCCCTCTGTTTTGAGGATCCTCTGGCCTGCCTCACTCCCAGCCCCTTGGTGATGTGTGTCCTCAGGTTTGAGGCCACGTGTGCTGGGTCCCTCAAATTATGGTGATGTAGCCCCACTGGTGTGAGGACACTCCTGCCTGGTTCCCATTCCCTTGGTGATGTTGGCCCTCTGGTGACAGTCTGATCCTTGTTGGGTTCCTCACACTTCTGTGAGGTGGGCTTTCTGCTCTGAGGTCACTCCTGCCTGGTTGGCACACCCCGCCTTGGTGACATCGGCCTTATGGTGGCAGTTGGAGCCTGCTGGGAGCCTCCTCCCCTCGGTGATGAGGGTCCTCTGGCCTCAGGTCCTAACTGCTGGGTTCCCACATTTTCTGATTCGTGGAAGTGGGCCGAGGACACTCCTGTCAGGTTCCCATCCCCATAGGGATGGGGGCCTTCTGCTCTGAGGTCCCATCCGCTGGGTTGCTCACAGTTTCATGATGTGGGACCTCTGCTGTGAGTTTGCTGTGGCCTGGATCCCATAGACTCTGTGCTCTGGGCGGCCTACTGGCCGGTTCCAACTGCTGGATTCCTCACAACTTTTATTCTGTGGGCTCTGTTTTGTGAGGATACTCCTGCTTGCCTCACTCCTAGCCCCTTGGAGATGTGGGTCCCCTGTTTTAGGCCACATGTTCTGGGTTCCTCACCTTTCTATAATGTGGCCACACTGGTGTGAGGACCCTCCTGCCTGGTTCCGATCCCCTTGGTGATGTGGGCCCTCTGGTGAGAGTCTTATCCTGGCTGGTTTCCTCACCCTTCTGTGAGGTAGGCCCTCTGCGGTGAGGTCACTCCTGCCTGGCTGGCACACATCACCTTGGTGACGTGGGCCCTCAGTTGGGAGTTGGTGTCTGCTGCGAGTCTCCGTCCCTCGGTAATGAGGGCCCTCTTGCGTCAGACCCTAACTCCTGGGCTCCCAAAATTTGCAGATGTGCGACCTGTGGTGCGAGTACACTCCTGTCAGGTTCCCAACCCCATGGGAATTTGGGCCTTCTGCTCTGAGGTCCCAACGGCTGGGGTGCTCACAGTTTCATGATGAGGGCCCTCTGATGTGCGTTCATTCCGGCCTAGATCCCATAGGCTTGCTGCTCCTGGGCGCCTGCTGGGAGGTTCCAACTGCGGGATTCCTCACCTTTTTTATTCTATGGGCCCTCTGTTTTGAGGCTCCTCCTGCCTGCCTCAATCCCAGCCCCGTTGTGATGTGTGTCCTCTGGTGTGAGGCCACATGTGCTGGGTCCCTCACCTTTCGATGATGTGGCCCCAATGGTGTGAGGACACTCGTGCCTGTTTCCCAGCCCCTTGGTGATGTGGCCCCTCTGGTGAGAGTCTGATCCTGGCTGGGTTCCTTACCGTTCTGTGAGGTGGGCCCTGTGCTCTGAGGTAACTCCTGCCTGGCTTGCTCCCATTGCCTTGGTGACGTCGGCCCTCTGGTGGCAGTTGGATCCTTTTGGAGACTCCTGTCCTCGGTGATGAGGTCCCTCTGGCGTCAGGCTCTAACTGCTGGGCTCCCCAGGTTTTCTGATGTGAGCCCAGTGATGCCAGGACACTCGTGAAATGTTCCCATCCCCATGGCGATATGGGCCTTCTGCTCTGAGGTTCCAACGACTGGGTTGCTCACAGTTTCCTGATGTTAGCTCTCTGGTGTTAGTTCACTCATTCCTAGATCCCATAGCCTCTGTACTCTGGGCCGCCTGCTGGGAAGTTCCAACTGCTGGGTTCCTCACCTTTTTTATTCTTTGGGCCCTGTGTTGGGAGGCTCCTCCTGCCTGTGTCACTCCCAGCCCCTTGGTGATGTAGGTCCTCTGGTTTGTGGCCACATGTGCCAGTTTCCTCATCTTTTAGTGATGTGGCCCCACTGGTGTGAGGACACTCGTGCCTGGTTCCCGTCCCCTTGGTGATATGGGCCCTCTGGTGAGAGTCTGATCCTGGTTGGGTTCCTCACACTTCTTTGAGGTGGGCCGTCTGCTGTGAGGTCACTCCTGCCTGGCTGGCACACCCCGCCTTGGCGACGTGGGCCCTCTTGTGGTAGTTGGAACATGCTGGGAGCTTCCTCCCCTCAGTGATGAGGGCCCTCTGGCGTCAGGCCCTAACTGCTGGGTACCCACATTTTCTGATATGTGCTAAGTGGTGCGAGGACACTCCTGCCATGCTCCCAACACCTTGGGGATGTGGACCTTCTGCTCTGAGGTCCAAATGGCTGGGTTGCTCGCAGTTTCATGATGTGGACCTTCTGCTGTGAGTTGACTGCGGCCTGAATCGCATAGACTTGGTGCTCTTGGCCGCCTGCTGGGAGGTTCCCATTGCTGGATTCCTCAGCTTTTTTATTCTATGGGCCCTGTGTTGTGAGGCTACTCCTGCCTGCCTCATTCCGAGCCCCTTGGAGATGTGGGTCTTCTGGTTTAGGCCACATGTGCTGGGTTCCTCACCTTTCTATGATGTGGCCACACTGGTGTGAAGACTCTCCTGCCTGGTTCTGATCACCTTGGTGATGTGGGCCCTCTGGTGAGAGTCTTATCCTGGCTGTGTTCCTCACCCTTCTGTGAGGTAGGCCCTCTGCGGTGAGGTCACTCCTACCTGGCTGTCACACGTCACCTTGGGGACGTGGGACCTCAGTTGGGTGTTGGTGCCTGATTGGAGTCTCCTCCCCTTGGTAATGAGGGCCCTCTGGCGTCAGGCCCTAACTCCTGGGTTCCCTAAATTCTCTGATGTGTGCCCTGTGGTGCGAGTACACTTCTGACAGGTTCCCAACCCCATGGGAATGTGGGCCTTCTGCTCTGAGATCCCAACGCCTAGGTTGCTCACAGTTTCATGATGACGGCCCTCTGGTGTGAGATCACTCCGGCCTGGATCCCATAATCTCGCTGCTCCTGGCCACCTGCTGGGAGGTTCCAACTGTGGGATTCTTCACCTCTTTAATTCTATGGTCCCTCTGTTTTGAGGCTCCTCCTGCCTGCCTCAATCCCAGCTCCCTTGTGATGTGTGTCCTCTGGTTTGAGGCCACGTGTGCTGGGTCCCTCACTTTTCGGTGATGTGGCCCCACTAGTGTGAGGACACTCCTGCCTGGTTCCCATTCCCTTGGTGATGTGGGCCCTCTGGTGAGAATCTGATCCTCTTTGGTTCTTCACACTTCTGTGAGGTTGACCCTCTGCTCTGAGATCACTCCTGCCTGGTTGTCGCACTCCGCATTGGCGACGTCGCCCCTCTGGTAGCAGTCGGAGCTGGCTGGGAGCCACCGCCCCTCGGTGATGAGGGCCCTCTGGCATCAGGCACTAATTGCTGGGCTCCCCACATTTTTTCATGTGTGCCCACTCTTGCGATGACACTCCTGCTTGTTTCCCTTCCCCATGGGGATGTGGGCCTTCTGCTCTGAGGTCACAACGGCTGGGTTGCTTACAGAATCACAATGAGGGCCCTCTGTTGTGAGTTCATGCCGGCCTGGATCTCATAGCCTCAGTGCTCTGGGCCGCCTGCTAGGAAGATCCAACTGCTGGTTTCCACACCTTTTGTATACAATGGGACATGTGTTGTGAGGTTAATCCTGCCTGCCTCACTCCGAAACCCATGGTGATGTGGGTCCTCTGGTTTGAGGCCACATGTGCTGGGTACCTCAACTTTTGATGATGTGGCCCCACGGGTGTGAGGACACTCCTGCCTGGTTCCCATCACCTTGGTGATGTGGGCCCTCTGGGGAGAGTCTGATCCTGGCTGGGTTCCCTACCATTCTGTGAGGTGGGCCCTCTGATGTCAGGTCACTCCTGCCTGGCTAGCTCACATCGCCTTGGCGACGTGGGCCCTCTGTTGGCCACTGGAGCATGCTGGGAGCCTCCTACTCCCGTGAATGATGGCCCTGGAAAAAATGCATATGCCCTTTTTGGCCAAGTGCTTCATTGACGAGGTTCTGCCACTTCTCTTATGCTTTCAGAGCAATTCACGTCTACCTCCTGAAATCGGATTCCAGCAATTCTGCCCCACTTTCAAGTCCTCTTCGCAGCCTTAATTCAATATATTTTTGTACGATTTCTGTCATTTATAAGTCTGCAGGTATGTGAATGACAGTGTCCCTGAGCTCCTTTCCTCAACTCGCTTTCTTGTGAGCTGGCCACAAAACCGCAGGATTGCTTCAGGCCCTAATCTTGTTCCAGCACGGCATGCTGAGCCTTTGGTTAATTCCTTTTCCTGTTGGGAAATGAGTGTTAAAATTGCCCGTGCATACTGGGCATATACCCTGAGAAAACCAAAATTCAAAAAGAGTCATGTACCAAAAGGTTCATTGCAGCTCTATTTACAATAGCCCGGAGATGGAAAGAACCTAAGCGCCCATCATCAGACGAATGGATAAAGAAGATGTGGCACATATACACAATGGAATATTACTCAGCCTTAAAAAGAAATGAAACTGAGTTATTTGTAATGAGATGGATAGACCTAGAGTCTGTCATACAGAGTGAAGTAAGTCAGAAAGAAAAAGACAAATAGCATATGCTAACACATATATATGGAATTTAAAGGAAAAAAATGTCATGAAGAACCTAGGGATAAGACAGGAATAGAGGTGCAGACCTACTGGAGAATGGAATTGAGGATATGGGGAGGGGGAATGGTGAGTTTTGACAGGGCGAGAGGGAGTCATGGACATATACACACTAACAAATGTAGTAAGTTAGATAGCAAGGGGGAAGCAGCCGCAAGGCACAGGGATATTAGCTCGGGGCGTTGGGACAGCCTGGAGGGGTGGAAGGGGGAGAGAGGGAGGGAGGGAGACACAAGAGGGAAGACACAGGGAGCATATGTATATGTATAGCTGATTCACTTTGTTATAAAGCAAAAACTAACACACCATTGTAAAGCAATTATACCCCAATAAAGATGTTAAAAAAAATATTTGCCGGTGCACACACCTACAGATAGTCTCCCATTGGTTCTCCGTATTCCTGTTCATCTTGCGCAGAAATTGCAAACAGTGCCAAACAGGAGGTTAAAGGCACTGACTCTCCAAATGGGGAGAGTGTAAGAAAAGGGTCTGGAATGGTGAACCTGAGTATCAGGGGACGAAAACAGACATGCATGTAAAAAGGTTTCCCAGTCACACGGTGGAGCATACTCTGGGTTTCCCATGCAAATTTTAGCAGAAGGAAGAATCCCTTGAACCTAGAGAGTTGGGAACCATGGAATGGGTACCAGGCAGTATGACATCAAAGGGTCTGCATTTGCTCACTGAACCTCACCAATGCTATCAGCCCAAAGGGTCCAGCCTTATCTCTCACACAGCTCTGGATGTAGATGTGGTAAACCAGGTTGCATCACATGCCCTGTGTGAGTTATTTAAGAATTGCTCTCTATTTCACTGTCATTGTGTTTTGTTTTTGAAATATTTTTTTGACACTGGGATTTATCGGATTTTCACTGCTGTGTTAATGCCGTTGTACACACTCTTGATTCTCTTACGGAGACATAAATATCCACGGGTTTTAAGATTCTTCTTAGTCAGGTATATTCCTAGGCGTTGAATATGTGGTGTTGAGTCCATTTCGTTGAGCAAGGAGTAGGTCTTGTCTATTACATATTTGGCTTATGGAACGGTATCTGTGCTAATTTCAGTCTCTGGTTTTATGCAGCACTCCAACGCACCTTTCTCCATAAGAAAGCACAAGTTGGTTTTCTAAATTTGAGACTGTTCTGTTTTGTAATTCAGTTCATGTGTAGTCAAGTTTACATTCCGTGTATTAGTGATATTTTATGATGTTTCTTTTTATGTGTGACTTATTTCACGTAGAATCACCATACCTGAATCCACTCACTATGCCGCTACGGGCCTGATGACACAGATTTCATTGCTGAGTGATATTCCATTGTACGTACGTACCACAACTTCTTTATCCATTGTTTGCCCTCTGAGATATTTACCTGGTACTGTAAACGAGGTTCTTGTGAACAGAGAGGTCCCAAAGTTTGAGGTGGCTGGGTGTTTTTGATTTTAATTTCCCTAAGCTGTAGGACCATAAGTGGAAGTGCCATAGGCTGTGTTGCTTTGTTTCTTACGTGTTTCAGGAAACACATAACACTTCTCCAGAATGGCTGTCGGCAATTTACATCATATGCATCAGCATAATAAGGATCCCTGTTTTCCATTGCCTGTCCTCCGTTTCTGGATTTTACAATTTTTTTAAATGGCCCTTTTGCCCTGGGGGGCACTGAGACTTCATTGTAGTGCAGGTTTATTTACAAGCTTGCTTGATTGGCCAAAAAGTGCGTATGCGTTTTTTCCTGAATATATTTAAGGAAAAAAGCATCAGCACTTATTGGAAAAGTGCATCATTATCGACGTTCTGCCTCTTTTCCTATTCTTTAAGTGCAGTTCCAGTTTAACCCTTCAATCGTTTTCCTGAATTTCTGCCCCGCTTTCAAGTCCCCTTTGCAGGCTTACTTCAATATATTTTTGGAGGATAGCTGTCATTTATAACTCTGCAGGTTTGTGAATTACAGTGCCCCTGAGCTCCTTTCTTCAACTCGCTTTCTTGTGAGCTGGGCACAAAACCGCAGGATTGCTTCAGGCACTAATCTCTTTCCAGCAGGGCACGCTGAGCCTTTGGTTAATTCCTCTTCCTGGTGGGAAATGAGCATTACATTTGCCCGTGCAGACAACTACACCTAGTCTCTCATTGGTTCTCCCTATTCCTGTTCATCTTGCACAGAAATTGCAAGCTGTGCCAAAGAGGAGGTTAAAGGCACTGACTCTCCAAGCGGGGAGAGTGTTAGTAAAGCATCTGGAATGGTGAACCCGAGGACCAGGATACGAAAACTGAGAGGCATTTTAAATCGTTTCCCAATCACACGGTGGACGATACTCTGGGTTTCCCATGCATGTTTTAGCTGGAGGAAGAATCCCTTGAACCTGGAGAGTTGGGACCCATGGAATGGGTACCATGCAGTATGACTTCAAAGGGTCTGCATTTGCTCACCGAAACTCACCAATGCTATCAGCCTGAAGTGTCCAGCCTTATCTCTCAACCAGCTGAGGGTGTAGATGTGGTCAATCCCGGTTGCATCACATGCCCTGAGTGAATTGTATAAGAATTGCTCTCTATTTCACTGTCTTTGTGTTTTGTTTTTGAAATTTATTTTGGTAATGGGATTTATCGGATTTTCACTTCTGCGTTTATGCCGCTGTACACACGCTTGATTCTCTTACGGAGACATATAAATCCATGGGTTTTAAGATTCTTCCTAGTCAGGTATATTCTTAGGCATTGAATATGTGGTGTTGAGTCCATTTCGTTGAGCAAGGAGTAGGTCTTGTCTATTACATATTTGGCTTATGGAAAGTTATCTGTGCTAATTTCAGTCTCTGGTTTTATGCAGCATCCCAACACACATTTCCCCATAAGCAAGCACTAGTTGGTTTTCAAAATTTGAGACCCTTTAATGTTTTGTAATTCAATTCATGTGTAGTTAAATTTACATTCCGTGTATTAGTGATATCTTATGATGTTTCTTTTTCTGTGTGATGTAGTTCACGTAGAATCAATGTACCTGCATCCACTCACTATGCCGCTACGGGCCTGATGACACAGATTTCATTGCTGAGTGATATTGCATTGCACGTACGTGCCACACCTTCTTTATCCATTTTTTGCTTTCTGGGATATTTACCTGGTACTGTAGACGAGCTTCTTGGGAACACAGCCGTCCCAAATTTTGGGGTGGATCTCTGTTTTTGATTTTAATTTCCCTAAGCAATAGGACCATAAGTGCAATTGCCATAGGCTGTGTTCCTTTATTTCTTACGTGTTTCAGGAAACACCATACACTTCTCCAGGGTGGCTGTTGGCAATTTACATCCTCCCAATCAACATAACAAGGCTCCCTGTTCTCCATATCCTGTCCTAACTTTCTGGATTTTACACTTTTTTCAGATGGCCCTTTTGCCTGGGGGGCAGTGAGACTTCATTGTAGTGCAGATTTCCTTTACAAGCTTGCTTGGTTGGCCAAAAAGTGCGTATGCGTTTTTTCCTGAATATATTCAGGAAAAAACGCATACACACTTTTTGGCCAAGTGCATCATTGTCGACGTTGTGCCTCTTTTCCTATGCTTTCAGGGCAATTCCAGTCTACCCCCTGCAATCGTTTTCCTGAAATTCTGCCCCGCTTTCAAGTCCCCTTCGCAGGCTTACTTCAATATACTTTTGGAAGATAGCTGTCATTTATAACTCTGCAGATTTGTGAATTACAGTGCCCCTGAGCTCCTTTCTTCAACACGCTTTCTTGTGAGGTGGGCACAAAACCGCAGGATTGCTTCAGGCACTAATCTGTTTCCAGCAGGGCATGCTGAGCCTTTGGTTAATTCCTCTTCCTGGTGGGAAATGAGCGTTATATTTGCCCGTGCAGACACCTACAGCTAGTCTCTCATTGGTTCTCCCTATTCCTGTTCATCTTGCACAGAAATTGCAAGCTGTGACAAACAGGAAGTTAAAGGCACTGACTCTCCAAGCGGGGAGAGTGTTAATAAAGCGTCTGGAATGGTGAACCCGAGGACCAGGATACGAAAACTGAGATGCATTTTAAATCGTTTCCCAATCACACGGTGGACGATAGTCTGGGTTTCCCATGCATGTTTTAGCTGGAGGAAGAATGCCTTGAACCTGGAGAGTTGGGACCCATGGAATGGGTACCATGCAGTATGACTTCAAAGGGTCTGCATTTGCTCACCGAAACTCACCAATGCTATCAGCATGAAGTGTCCAGCCTTATGTCTCAACCAGCTCTGGGTGTAGATGTGGTCAATCCCGGTTGCATCACATGCCCTGAGTGAATTATTTAAGAATTGCTCTCTATTTCACTGTCTTTGTGTTTTGTCTTCGAAATTTATTTTGATAATGGGATTTATCGGATTTTCACTGCTGCGTTTCGGCCGCTGTACACACGCTTGATTCTCTTACGGAGACATATATATCCATGGGTTTTAAGATTCTTCCTAGTCAGGTATATTCCTAGGCGTTGAATATGTGGTGTTGGGTCCATTTCGTTGAGCAAGGAGTAGGTCTTGTCTATTACATATTTGGCTTATGGAAAGTTATCTGTGCTAATTTCAGTCTCTGGTTTTATGCAGCACCCCAACGCACCTTTCCCCATAAGCAAGCACTAGTTGGTTTTCTAAATTTGAGACCCTGTTCTGTTTTGTAATTCAGTTCATGTGTAGTCAAGTTTACATTCCGTGTATTAGTGATATCTTATGATGTTTCTTTTTCTGTGTGACGTAGTTCACGTAGAATCACCATACCTGCATCCACTCACTATGCCGCTACGGGCCTGATGACACAGATTTCATTGCTGAGTGATATTGCATTGTACGTACGTGCCACAACTTCTTTATCCATTTTTTGCTTTCTGGGATATTTACCTGATACTGTAGACGAACTTCTTGTGAACACAGCCGTCCCAAATATTGGGGTGGCTGTCTGTTTTTTATTTTACTTTCCGTAAGCTATAGGACCATAAGTGGAAGTGCCATAGGCTGTGTTGCTTTGTTTCTTACGTGTTTCAGGAAACACCATACACTTCTCCAGGGTGGCTGTTGGCAATTTACATCCTGCCAATCAGCATAACAAGGCTCCCTGTTCTCCATATCCTGTCCTACCTTTCTGGATTTTAGACTTTTTTCAGATGGCCCTTTTGCCCGGGGGGCAGTGAGACTTCATTGTAGTGCAGATTTCCTTTACAGGCTTGCTTGGATGGCCAAAAAGGTCGTATGCGTTTTTTCCTGAATATATTCAGGAAAAAACGCATACGCCCTTTTTGGCCAAGTGCATCATTGTCGACGTTCTGCCTCTTTTCCTATGCTTTCAGGGCAATTCCAGTCTACCCCCTGCAATCGTTTTCCTGAAATTCTGCCCCGCTTTCAAGTCCCCTTCGCAGGCTTACTTCAATATATTTTTGGAGGATAGCTGTAATTTATAACTCTGCAGGTTTGTGAATTACAGTGCCCCTGAGCTCCTTTCTTCAACTCGCTTTCTTGTGAGCTGGGCACAAAACCGCAGGATTGCTTCAGGCCCTAATCTGTTTCCGGCAGGGCATGCTGAGCCTTTGGTTAATTCCTCTTCCTGGTGGGAAATGAGCGTTACATTTGCCCGTGCAGACACCTACAGCTCGTCTCTCATTGGTTCTCCCTATTCCTGTTCAACTTGCAAAGAAATTGCAAGCTGTGCCAAACAGGAGTTTAAAGACACTGACTCTCCAAGCAGGGAGAGTGTTAGTAAAGCATCTGGAATGGTGAACCCGAGGACCAGGATACGAAAACTGAGATGCATTTAAAATCGTTTCCCAATCACACGGTGGACCATACTGTGGGTTTCCCATGCATGTTTTAGCTGGAGGAAGAATCCCTTGAACCTGAAGAGTTGGGACCCATGGAATAGATACCATGCAGTATGACTTCAAAGGGTCTGCATTTGCTCACCGAAACTCACCAATGCTAGCAACCTGAATTGCCCAGCCTTATGTCTCAACCAGCTCTGGGTGTAGATGTGGTCAATCCCGGTTGCATCACATGCCCTGAGTGAATTATTTAAGAATTGCTCTCTATTTCACTGTCTTTGTGTTTTGTTTTCGAAATTTATTTTGATAATGGGATTTATCGGATTTTCACTGCTGCGTTTCGGCCGCAGTACACACGCTTGATTCTCTTATGGAGACATATATATCCATGGGTTTTAAGATTCTTCCTAGTCAGGTATATTCCTAAGCGTTGAATATGTGGTGTTGGGTCCATTTCTTTGAGCAAGGAGTAGGTCTTGTCTATTACATATTTGGCTTAATGGAAAGTTATCTGTGCTAATTTCAGTCTCTGGTTTTATGCAGCACCCCAAGGCACCTTTCCCCATAAGCAAGCACTAGTTGGTTTTCTAAATTTGAGACCCTGTTCTGTTTTGTAATTCAGTTCATGTGTAGTCAAGTTTACATTCCGTGTATTAGTGATATCTTATGATGTTTCTTTTTCTGTGTGACGTAGTTCACGTAGAATCACCGTACCTGCATCCACTCACTATGCCGCTACGGGCCTGATGACACGGATTTCATTGCTGATTGATATTGCATTGCACGTACGTGCCACAACTTCTTTATCCATTTTTTGCTTTCTGGGATATTTACCTGATACTGTAGACGAGTTTCTTGTGAACACAGCCGTCACAAATATTGGGGTGGCTGTTTTTGATTTTAATTTCCGTAAGCTATAGGACCATAAGTGGAAGTGCCATAGGCTGTGTTTCTTTGTTTCTTACGTGTTTCAGGAAACACCATACACTACTCCAGGGTGGCTGCTGGCAATTTACATCCTGCCAATCAGCATAACAAGGCTCCCTGTTCTCCATATCCTGTCCTACCTTTCTGGATTTTACAATTTTTTCAGATGGCCCTTTTGCCCGGGGGGGCAGTGAGACTACATTGTAGTGCAGATTTCCTTTACAGGCTTGCTTGGTTGGCCAAAAAGGGCGTATGCGTTTTTTCCTGAATATATTCAGGAAAAAACGCATACGCCCTTCTTGCCCAAGTGCATCATTGTCGACGTTCTGCCTCTTTTCCTATGCTTTCAGGGCAATTCCAGTCTACCCCCTGCAATGGTTTTCCTGAAACTCTGCCGCGCTTTCAAGTCCCCTTCGCAGGCTAACTTCAATATATTTTTGGAGGATAGCTGTCATTTATAACTCTGCAGGTTTGTGAATTACAGTGCCCCTGAGCTCCTTTCTTCAACTCGCTTTCTTGTGAGCTGGGCACAAAACAGCAGGATTGTTTCAGACCCTAATCTGTTTTCAGCAGGGCATGCTGAGCCTTTGTTTAATTTCTCTTCCTGTTCGGCAATGAGCGTTACATTTGCCCGTGCAGACACCTACAGCTAGTCTCTCATTGGTTCTCCCTATTCCTGTTCATCTTGCATAGAAATTGCAAGCTGTGCCAAACAAGAGGTTAAAGGCACTGACTCTCCAAGCGGGGAGAGTGTTAGTAAAGCATCTGGAATGGTGAACCCGAGGACCAGGATACGAAAACTGATTTGCATTTTAAATCGTTTCCCAATCACCCGGTGCACGATACTCTGGGTTTCCCATGCATGTATTAGCTGGAGGAAGAATGCCTTGAACCTGGAGAGTTGGGACCCATGGAATGGGTACCATGCAGTATGACTTCAAAGGGTCTGCATTTGCTCACCGAAACTCACCAATGCTATCAGCCTGAAGTGTCCAGCCTTCTGTCTCAACCAGCTCTGGGTGTAGATGTGGTCAATCCCGGTTGCATCACATGCCCTGGGTGAATTATTTAAGAATTGCTCTCTATTTCACTGTCTTTGTGTTTTGTTTTCGATATTTATTTTGATAATGGGATTTATCGGATTTTCATTGCTGCGTTTCGGCCGCTGTACACACGCTTGATTCTCTTACGGAGACATATATATCCGTGGGTTTTAAGATTCTTCCTAGTCAGGTATATTCCTAGGCGTTTAATATGTGGTGTTGGGTCCATTTCGTTGAGAAAGGAGTAGGTCTTGTCTATTACATATTTGGCTTATGGAAAGTTATCTGTGCTAATTTCAGTCTCTGGTTTTATGCAGCACCCCAAGGCACCTTTCCCCATAAGCAAGCACTAGTTGGTTTTCTAAATTTGAGACCCTGTTCTGTTTTGTATTTCGGTTCATGTGTAGTCAAGTCTACATTCCGTGTATTAGTGATATCTTATGATGTTTCTTTTTCTGTGTGACGTAGTTCACGTAGAGTCACTGTACCTGCATCCACTCACTATGCCGCTACGGGCCTGATGACAGAGATTTCATTGCTGAGTGATACTGCATTGCACGTACGTGCCACAACTTCTTTATCCATTTTTGCTTTCTGGGATATTTACCTTGTACTGTAGACGAGCTTCTTGGGAACACAGCCGTCCCAAACTTTGGGGTGGCTCTCTGTTTTTGATTTTAATTTCCCTAAGGAATAGGACCATAAGTGCAATTGCCATAGGCTGTGTTGCTTTATTTCTTACGTGTTTCTGTAAACACCATACACTTCTCCAGGGTGGCTGTTGGCAATTTACATCCTGCCAATCAGCATAACAAGGCTCCCTGTTCTCCATATCCTGTCCTACCTTTCTGGATTTTACACTTTTTTCAGATGGCCCTTTTGCCCGGGGGGCAGTGAGACTTCATTGTAGTGCAGATTTCCTTTACAGGCTTGCTTGGTTGGCCAAAAAGGGCGTATGCGTTTTTTCCTGAATATATTCAGGAAAAAACGCATACGCCCTTTTTGGCCAAGTGCATCATTGTCGACTTTCTGCCTCTTTTCCGATGCTTTCAGGGCAATTCCAGTCTACCCCCTGCAATCGTTTTCCTGAAATTCTGCCCCGCTTTCAAGTCCCCTTCGCAGGCTTACTTCAATATATTTTTGGAGGATAGCTGTCATTTATAACTCTGCAGGTTTGTGAATTACAGTGCCCCTGAGCTCCTTTCTTCAACTCGCTTTCTTGTGAGCTGGGCAAAAAACCGCAAGATTGCTTCAGGCCCTAATCTGTTTCCGGCAGGGCATGCTGAGCCTTTGGTTAATTCCTGTTCCTGGTGGGAAATGAGCGTTACATTTGCCCGTGCAGACACCTACAGCTAGTCTCTCATTGGTTCTCCCTATTCCTGTTCATCTTGCACAGAAATTGCAAGCTGTGCCAAACAGGAGGTTAAAGGCACTGACTCTCCAAGCGGGGAGAGTGTTAGCAAAGCATCTGGAATGGTGAACCCGAGGACCAGGATACGAAAACTGAGATGCATTTTAAATCGTTTCCCAATCACACGGTGCACGATACTCTGGGTTTCCCATGCATGTTTTAGCTGGAGGAAGAATGCCTTGAACCTGGAGAGTTGGGACCCATGGAATGGGTACCATGCAGTTTGACTTCAAAGGGTCTGCATTTGCTCACCGAAACTCAGCAATGCTATCAGCCTGAAGTGTCCAGCCTTATGTCTCAACCAGCTCTGGGTGTAGATGTGGTCAATCCCGGTTGCATCACATGCCCTGAGTGAATTAGTTAAGAATTGCTCTCTATTTCACTGTCTTTGTGTTTTGTTTTCGAAATTTATTTTGATAATGGGATTTATCGGATTTTCACTGCTGCGTTTCGGCCGCAGTACACACGCTTGATTCTCTTACGGAGACATATATATCCATGGGTTTTAAGATTCGTCCTAGTCAGGTATATTCCTAGGCGTTGAATATGTGGTGTTGGGTCCATTTCTTTGAGCAAGGAGTAGGTCTTGTCTATTACATATTTGGCTTAATGGAAAGTTATCTGTGCTAATTTCAGTCTCTGGTTTTATGCAGCACCCCAAGGCACCTTTCCCCATAAGCAAGCACTAGTTGGTTTTCTAAATTTGAGACCCTGTTCTGTTTTGTAATTCAGTTCATGTGTAGTCAAGTTTACATTCCGTGTATTAGTGATATCTTATGATGTTTCTTTTTCTGTGTGACGTAGTTCACGTAGAATCACCGTACCTGCATCCACTCACTATGCCGCTACGGGCCTGATGACACAGATTTCATTGCTGATTGATATTGCATTGCACGTACGTGCCACAACTTCTTTATCCATTTTTTGCTTTCTGGGATATTTACCTGATACTGTAGACGAGTTTCTTGTGAACACAGCCGTCCCAAATATTGGGGTGGCTGTCTGTTTTTGATTTTAATTTCCGTAAGCTATAGGACCATAAGTGGAAGTGCCATAGGCTGTGTTTCTTTGTTTCTTACGTGTTTCAGGAAACACCATACACTACTCCAGGGTGGCTGCTGGCAATTTACATCCTGCCAATCAGCATAACAAGGCTCCCTGTTCTCCATATCCTGTCCTACCTTTCTGGATTTTACAATTTTTTCAGATGGCCCTTTTGCCCGGGGGGGCAGTGAGACTTCATTGTAGTGCAGATTTCCTTTACAGGCTTGCTTGGTTGGCCAAAAAGGGCGTATGCGTTTTTTCCTGAATATATTCAGGAAAAAACGCATACGCCCTTCTTGGCCAAGTGCATCATTGTCGACGTTCTGCCTCTTTTCCTATGCTTTCAGGGCAATTCCAGTCTACCCCCTGCAATGGTTTTCCTGAAACTCTGCCGCGCTTTCAAGTCCCCTTCGCAGGCTAACTTCAATATATTTTTGGAGGATAGCTGTCATTTATAACTCTGCAGGTTTGTGAATTACAGTGCCCCTGAGCTCCTTTCTTCAACTCGCTTTCTTGTGAGCTGGGCACAAAACCGCAGGATTGCTTCAGGCCCTAATCTGTTTCCGGCAGGGCACACTGAGCCTTTGGTTAATTCCTCTTCCTGGTGGGAAATGAGCGTTACATTTGCCCGTGCAGACACCTACAGCTAGTCTCTCATTGGTTCTCCCTATTCCTGTTCATCTTGCACAGAAATTGCAAGCTGTGCCAAACAGGAGGTTAAAGGCACTGACTCTCCAAGCGGGGAGAGCGTTAGTAAAGCATCTGGAATGGTGAACCCGAGGACCAGGATACGAAAACTGATTTGCATTTTAAATCGTTTCCCAATCACCCCGTGCACGATACTCTGGGTTTCCCATGCATGTATTAGCTGGAGGAAGAATGCCTTGAACCTGGAGAGTTGGGACCCATGGAATGGGTACCATGCAGTATGACTGCAAAGGGTCTGCATTTGCTCACCGAAACTCACCAATGCTATCAGCCTGAAGTGTCTAGCCTTCTGTCTCAACCAGCTCTGGGTGTAGATGTGGTCAATCCCGGTTGCATCACATGCCCTGGGTGAATTATTTAAGAATTGCTCTCTATTTCACTGTCTTTGTGTTTTGTTTTCGAAATTTATTTTGATAATGGGATTTATCGGATTTTCACTGCTGCGTTTCGGCCGCTGTACACACGCTTGATTCTCTTACGGAGACATATATATCCGTGGGTTTTAAGATTCTTCCTAGTCAGGTATATTCCTAGGCGTTTAATATGTGGTGTTGGGTCCATTTCGTTGAGAAAGGAGTAGGTCTTGTCTATTACATATTTGGCTTATGGAAAGTTATCTGTGCTAATTTCAGTCTCTGGTTTTATGCAGCACCCCAAGGCACCTTTCCCCATAAGCAAGCACTAGTTGGTTTTCTAAATTTGAGACCCTGTTCTGTTTTGTAATTCGGTTCATGTGTAGTCAAGTTTACATTCCGTGTATTAGTGATATCTTATGATGTTTCTTTTTCTGTGTGACGTAGTTCACGTAGAATCACTGTACCTGCATCCACTCACTATGCCGCTACGGGCCTGATGACAGAGATTTCATTGCTGAGTGATACTGCATTGTACGTACGTGCCACAACTTCTTTATCCATTTTTTGCTTTCTGGGATATTTTCCTGATACTATAGACGAGCTTCTTGTGAACACAGCCGTCCCAAATATTGGGGTGGCTGTCTGTTTTTGATTTTAATTTCCGTAAGCTATAGGACCATAAGTGGAAGTGCCATAGGCTGTGTTGCTTTGTTTCTTACGTGTTTCAGGAAACACCATACACTTCTCCAGGGTGGC
The DNA here is from genome assembly GCF_963924675.1 of Phocoena phocoena. Lineage (NCBI taxonomy): Eukaryota > Metazoa > Chordata > Mammalia > Artiodactyla > Phocoenidae > Phocoena > Phocoena phocoena. The sequence continues at coordinate 87,396 of NW_027077715.1, read as the reverse complement.
TGCTGGCAATTTACATCCTGCCAATCAGCATAAAAATGCTCCCTGTTCTCCATATCCTGTCCTACCTTTCTGGATTTTACAATTTTTTCAGATGGCCCTTTTGCCCGGGGGGCAGTGAGACTTCATTGTAGTGCAGATTTCTTTTACAGGCTTGCTTGGTTGGCCAAAAAGGGTGTATGCGTTTTTTCCTGAATATATTCAGGAAAAAACGCATACGCCCTTTTTAGCCAAGTGCATCATTGTCGACGTTCTGCCTCTTTTCCTATGCTTTCAGGGCAATTCCAGTCTACCCCTGCAATCGTTTTCCTGAAATTCTGCCCCACTTTAAAGTCCCCTTCGCAGGATTACTTCAATATATTTTTGGAGGATAGCTGTCATTTATAACTCTGCAGGTTTGTGAATTACAGTGCCCCTGAGCTCCTTTCTTCAACTCGCTTTCTTGTGAGCTGGGCACAAAACCGCAGGATTGCTTCAGGCCCTAATCTGTTTTCAGCAGGGCACGCTGAGCCTTTGTTTAATTCCTCTTCCTGGTCGGCAATGAGCGTTACATTTGCCCGTGCAGACACCTACAGCTAGGCTCTCATTGGTTCTCCCTATTCCTGTTCATCTTGCACAGAAATTCCAAGCTGTGCCAAACAGGAGGTTAAAGGCACTGACTCTCCAAGCGGGGAGAGTGTTAGTAAAGCATCTGGAATGGTGAACCCGAGGACCAGGATACGAAAACTGAGATGCATTTTAAATTGTTTCCCAATCACACGGTGGACGATACTCTGGGTTTCCCATGCATGTTTTAGCTGGAGGAAGAATGCCTTGAACCTGGAGAGTTGGGACACATGGAATGGGTACCATGCAGTACGACTTCAAAGGCTCTGCATTTGCTCACCAAAACTCACCAATGCTATCAGCCTGAAGTGTCCAGCGTTATGTCTCTACCAGCTCTGGGTGTAGATGTGGTCAATCCCGGTTGCATCACATGCCCTTAGTGAATTATTTAAGAATTGCTCTCTATTTCACTGTCTTTGTGTTTTGTTTTCGAAATTTATTTTCATAATGGGATTTATTGGATTTTCACTGCTGCGTTTCGGCCGCTGTACACACGCTTGATTCTCTTACGGAGACATATATATCCATGGGTTTTAAGATTCTTCCTAGTCAGGTATATTCCTAGGCGTTGAATATGTGGTGTTGGGTCCATTTCGTTGAGAAAGGAGTAGGTCTTGTCTATTACATATTTGGCTTATGGAAAGTTATCTGTGCTAATTTCAGTCTCTGGTTTTATGCAGCACCCCAAGGCACCTTTCCCCATAAGCAAGCACTAGTTGGTTTTCTAAATTTGAGACCCTGTTCTGTTTTGTAATTCAGTTCATGTGTAGTCAAGTTTACATTCCGTGTATTAGTGATATCTTATGATGTTTCTTTTTCTGTGTGACGTAGTTCACGTAGAATCACCGTACCTGCATCCACTCACTATGCCTCTAACGGGCCTGATGACACAGATTTCATTGCTGAGTGATATTGCATTGTACGTACGTGCCACAACTTCTTTATCCATTTTTTGCTTTCTGGGATATTTACCTGATACTGTAGACGAGCTTCTTGTGAACACAGCCGTCCCAAATATTGGGGTGGCTGTCTGTTTTTGATTTTAATTTCCATAAGCTATAGGACCATAAGTGGAAGTGCCATAGGCTGTGTTGCTTTGTTTCTTACGTGTTGCAGGAAACACCATACACTTCTCCAGGGTGGCTGCTGGCAATTTACATGCTGCCAATCAGCATAACAAGGCTCCCTGTTCTCCATATCCTGTCCTACCTTTCTGGATTTTACACTTTTTTCAGATGGCCCTTTTGCCCGGGGGGCAGTGAGACTTCATTGTAGTGCAGATTTCCTTTACAGGCTTGCTTGGTTGGCCAAAAAGGGCGTATGCGTTTTTTCCTGAATATATTCAGGAATAAATGCATACGCCCTTTTTGGCCAAGTGCATCATTGTCGACGTTCTGCCTCTTTTCCTATGCTTTCAGGGCAATTCCAGTCTACCCCTGCAATCGTTTTCCTGAAATTCTGCCCCGCATTCAAGTCCCCTTCGCAGGCTTACTTCAATATATTTTTGGAGGATAGCTGTCATTTATAACTCTGCAGGTTTGTGAATTACAGTGCCCCTGAGCTCCTTTCTTCAACTCGCTTTCTTGTGAGCTGGGCACCAAACCGCAGGATTACTTCAGGCCCTAATCTGTTTTCAGCAGGGCACGCTGAGCCTTTGTTTAATTCCTCTTCCTGGTCGGCAAAGAGCGTTACATTTGCCCGTGCAGACACCTACAGCTAGTCTCTCATTGGTTCTCCCTATTCTTGTTCATCTTGCACAGAAATTGCAAGCTGTGCCAAACAGGAGGTTAAAGGCACTGACTCTCCAAGCGGGGAGAGTTTTAGTACAGCATCTGGAATGGTGAACCCGAGGACCAGGATACGAAAACTGAGATGCATTTTAAATCGTTTCCCAATCACACGGTGGACGATACTGTGGGTTTCACATGCATGTTTTAGCTGGAGGAAGAATGCCTTGAACCTGGAGAGTTGGGACCCATGGAATGGGTACAATGCAGTATGACTTCAAAGGGTCTGCATTTGCTCACTGAAACTCACCAATGCTATCAGCCTGAAGTGTCCAGCCTTATGTCTCAACCACTTCTGGGTGTAGATGTGGTCAATCCCGGTTGCATCACATGCCCTGAGTGAATTATTTAAGAATTGCTCTCTATTTCACTGTCTTTGTGTTTTGTTTTCGAAATTTATTTTGATAATGGGATTTATCGGATTTTCACTGCTGCGTTTCGGCCGCTGTACACACGCTTGATTCTCTTACGGAGACATATATATCCATGGGTTTTAAGATTCTACCTAGTCAGGTATAATCCTAGGCGTTGAATATGTGGCGTTGGTTCCATTTAGATGAGCAAGTAGTAGGTTTTGTCTATTACATATTTGGCTTATGGAAAGTTATCTGTGCTAATTTCAGTCTCTGGTTTTATGCAGCACCCCAAGGCACCTTTCCCCATAAGCAAGCACTAGTTGGTTTTCTAAATTTGAGACCCTGTTCTGTTTTGTAATTCAGTTCATGTGTAGTCAAGTTTACATTCCGTGTATTAGTGATATCTTATGATGTTTCTTTTTCTGTGTGACGTAGTTCACGTAGAATCACCGTACCTGCATCCACTCACTATGCCGCTACGGGCCTGATGACACAGATTTCATTGCTGAGTGATATTGCATTGTACGTACGTGCCACAACTTCTTTATCCATTTTTTGCTTTCTGGGATATTTACCTGATACTGTAGACGAGCTTCTTGTGAACACAGCCGTCCCAAATATTGGGGTGGCTGTCTGTTTTTGATTTTAATTTCCGTAAGCTATAAGACCATAAGTGGAAGTGCCATAGGCTGTGTTGCTTTGTTTCTTACGTGTTTCAGGAAACACCATACACTTCTCCAGGGTGGCTGCTGGCAATTTACATCCTGCCAATCAGCATAACAATGCTCCCTGTTCTCCATATCCTGTCCTACCTTTCTGGATTTTACACTTTTTTCAGATGGCCCTTTTGCCCGGGGGGCAGTGAGACTTCATTGTAGTGCAGATTTCCTTTACCGGCTTGCTTGGTTGGCCAAAAAGGGCATATGCGTTTTTTCCTGAATATATTCAGGAAAAAACGCATACGCCCTTTTTGGCCAAGTGCATCATTGTCGACGTTCTGCCTCTTTTCCTATGCTTTCAGGGCAATTCCAGTCTACCCCTGCAATCGTTTTCCTAAAATTCTGCCCCGCTTTCAAGTCCCCTTCGCAGGCTTACTTCAATATATTTTTGGAGGATAGCTGTCATTTATAACTCTGCAGGTTTGTGAATTACAGTGCCCCTGAGCTCCTTTCTTCAACTCGCTTTCTTGTGAGCTGGGCACAAAACCGCAGGATTGCTTCAGGCCCTAATCTGTTTTCAGCAGGGCACACTGAGCCTTTGTTTAATTCCTCTTCCTGGTCGGCAATGAGCGTTACATTTGCCCGTGCAGACACCTACAGCTAGTCTCTCATTGGTTCTCCCTATTCCTGTTCATCTTGCACAGAAATTGCAAGCTGTGCCAAACAGGAGGTTAAAGGCACTGACTCTCCAAGCGGGGAGAGTGTTAGTAAAGCATCTGGACTGGTGAACCCGATGACCAGGATACGAAAACTGAGATGCATTTTAAATCGTTTCCCAATCACACGGTGGACGATACTCTGGGTTTCCCATGCATGTTTTAGCTGGAGGAAGAATGCCTTGAACCTGGAGAGTTGGGACCCATGGAATGGGTACCATGCAGTATGACTTCAAACGGTCTGCATTTGCTCAACGAAACTCACCAATGCTATCAGCCTGAAGTGTCCAGCCTTATGTCTCAACCAGCTCTGGGTGTAGATGTGGTCAATCCCGGTTGCATCACATGCCCTGAGTGAATTATTTAAGAATTGCTCTCTATTTCACTGTCTTTGTGTTTTGTTTTCGAAATTTATTTTGATAATGGGATTCATCGGATTTTCACTGCTGCGTTTCGGCCGCTGTACACACGCTTGATTCTCTTATGGAGACATATATATCCATGGGTTTTAAGATTCTACCTAGTCAGGTATATTCCTAGGCGTTGAATATGTGGTGTTGGGTCCATTTCGTTGAGCAAGGAGTAGGTCTTGTCTATTACATATTTGGCTTATGGAAAGTTATCTGTGCTAATTTCAGTCTCTGGTTTTATGCAGCACCCCAAGGCACCTTTTCCCATAAGCAAGCACTAGTTGGTTTTCTAAATTTGAGACCCTGTTCTGTTTTCTAATTCAGTTCATGTGTAGTCAAGTTTACATTCCGTGTATTAGTGATATCTTATGATGTTTCTTTTTCTGTGTGACGTAGTTCACGTAGAATCACCGTACCTGCATCCACTAACTGTGCCGCTATGGGCCTGATGACACAGATTTCATTGCTGAGTGATATTGCATTGTACGTACGTACCACAACTTCTTTATCCATTTTTTGCTTTCTGGGATATTTACCTGATACTGTAGACGAGCTTCTTGTGAACACAGCGTCCCAAATATTGGGGTGGCTGTCTGTTTTTGATTTTAATTTCCGTAAGCTATAGGACCATAAGTGGAAGTGCCATAGGCTGTGTTTCTTTGTTTCTTACGTGTTTCAGGAAACACCATACACTTCTCCAGGGTGGTTGCTGGCAATTTACATCCTGCCAATCAGCATAACAAGGCTCCCTGTTCTCCATATCCTGTCCTACCTTTCTGGATTTTACGCTTTTTTCAGATGGCCCTTTTGCCCGGGGGGCAGTGAGACTTCATTGTAGTGCAGATTTCCTTTACAGGCTTGCTTCGTTGGCCAAAAAGGGTGTATGCGTTTTTTCCTGAATATATTCAGGAAAAAACTCATACGGCCTTTTTGGCCAACTTCATCATTGTCGACGTTCTGCCTCTTTTCCTATGCTTTCAGGGCAATTCCAGTCTACCCCTGCAATCGTTTTCCTGAAATTCTGCCCCGCTTTCAAGTCCCCTTCACAGGCTTACTTCAATATATTTTTGGAGGATAGCTGTCATTTATAACTCTGCAGGTTTGTGAATTACAGTGCCCCTGAGCTCCTATTTTCAACTCGCTATCTTGTGAGCTAGGCACAAAACCGCAGGATTGCTTCAGGCCCTAATCTGTTTTCAGCAGGGCACGCTGAGCCTTTGGTTAATTCCTCTTCCTGGTCGGCAATGAGCGTTACATTTGCCCGGGCAGACATCTACAGCTAGTGTCTCATTGGTTCTCCCTATTCCTGTTCATCTTGCACAGAAATTGCAAGCTGTGCCAAACAGGAGGTTAAAGGCACTGACTCTCCAAGCGGGGAGAGTGTTAGTAAAGCATCTGGAATGGTGAACCCGAGTACCAGGATACGAAAACTGAGATGCATTTTAAATCGTTTCCCAATCACACGGTGGACGATACTCTGGGTTTCCCATGCATGTTTTAGCTGGAGGAAGAATGCCTTGAACCTGGAGAGTTGGGACCCATGGAATGGGTACCATGCAGTATGACTTCAAAGGGTCTGCATTTGCTCACCGAAACTCACCAATGCTATCAGCCTGAAGTGTCCAGCCTTATGTCTCAACCAGCTCTGGTTGTAGATGTGGTCAATCCCGGTTGCATCACATGCCCTGAGTGAATTATTTAAGAATTGCTCTCTATTTCACTGTCTTTGTGTTTTGTTTTCGAAAATTATTTTGATAATGGGATTTATCGGATTTTCACTGCTGCGTTTCGGCCGCTGTACACACGCTTGATTCAATTACGGAGACATATATATCCATGGGTTTTAAGATTCTTCCTAGTCAGGTATATTCCTAGGCGTTGAATATGTGGTGTTGGGTCCATTTCGTTGAGCAAGGAGTAGGTCTTGTGTATTACATATTAGGCTTATGGAAAGTTATCTGTGCTAATTTCAGTCTCTGGTTTTATGCAGCACCCCAATGCACCTTTCCCCATAAGCAAGCACTAGTTGGTTTTCTAAATTTGAGACCCTGTTCTGTTTTGTAATTCAGTTCATGTGTAGTCAAGTTTACATTCCGTGTATTAGTGATATCTTATGATGTTTCTTTTTCTGTGTGACGTAGTTCACGTAGAATCACCGTACCTGCATCCACTCACTATGCCGCTACGGGCCTGATGACACAGATTTCATTGCTGAGTGATATTGCATTGTACGTACATGCCACAACTTCTTTATCCATTTTTTGCTTTCTGGGATATTTACCTGATACTATAGACGAGCTTCTTGTGAACACAGCCGTCCCAAATATTGGGGTGGCTGTCTGTTTTAGATTTTAATTTCCCTAATCTATAGGACCATAAGTGGAAGTGCCAAAGGCTGTGTTGCTTTGTTTCTTACGTGTTTCAGGAAACACCATACACTTCTCCAGGGTGGCTGCTGGCAATTTACATCCTGCCATTCAGCATAACAAGGCTCCCTGTTCTCCATATCCTGTCCTACCTTTCTGGATTTTACGCTTTTTTCAGATGGCCCTTTTGCCCGGGGGGCAGTGAGACTTCATTGTAGTGCATATTTCCTTTACAGGCTTGCTTGGTTGGCCAAAAAGGGCGTATGCGTTTTTTCCTGAATATATTCAGGAAAAAACGCATACGCCCTTTTTGGCCAAGTGCATCATTGTCGACGTTCTGCCTCTTTTCCTATGCTTTCAGGGCAATTCCACTCTACCCCCTGCAATCGTTTTCCTGAAATTCTGCCCCGCTTTCAAGTCCCCTTCGCAGGCTTACTTCAATATATTTTTGGAGGATAGCTGTCATTTATAACTCTGCAGGTTTGTGAATTACAGTGCCCCTGAGCTCCTTTCTTCAACTCGCTTTCTTGTGAGCTGGGCACAAAACCGCAGGATTGCTTCAGGCCGTAATCTGTTTCCAGCAGGGCACACTGAGCCTTTGTTTAATTCCTCTTCCTGGTGGGCAATGAGCGTTACATTTGCCCGTGCAGACACCTACAGCTAGTCTCTCATTGGTTCTCCCTATTCCTCTTCATCTTGCACAGAATTTGCAAGCTGTGCCAAACAGGAAGTTAAAGGCACTGACTCTCCAAGCGGGGAGAGTGTTAGTAAAGCATCTGGAATGGTGAACCCGAGGACCAGGATACGAAAACTGAGATGCATTTTAAATCGTTTCCCAATCACACGTTGGACGATACTCTGGGTTTCCCATGCATGTTTTAACTGGAGGAAGGATCCCTTGAACCTGGAGAGTTGGGACCCATGGAATGGGTACCATGCAGTATGACTTCAAAGGGTCTGCATTTGCTCACCGAAACTCACCAATGCTATCAGCCTGAAGTGTCCAGCCTTATGTCTCAACCAGCTCTGGTTGTAGATGTGGTCAATCCCGGTTGCATCACATGCCCTGAGTGAATTATTTAAGAATTTCTCTCTATTTCACTGTCTTTGTGTTTTGTTTTCGAAATTTATTTTGATAATGGGATTTATCGGATTTTCACTGCTGCGTTTCGGCCGCTGTACACACGCTTGATTCTCTTACAGAGACATATATATCCATGGGTTTTAAGATTCTTCCTAGTCAGGTATATTCCTAGGCGTTTAATATGTGGTGTTGGGTCCATTTCGTTGAGCAAGGAGTAGGTCTTGTCTATTATATATTTGGCATATGGAAAGTTATCTGTGCTAATTTCAGTCTCTGGTTTTATGCAGCACCCCAACGCACCATTCCCCATAAGCAAGCACTAGTTGGTTTTCTAAATTTGAGACCCTGTTCTGTTTTGTAATTCAGTTCATGTGTAGTCAAGTTTACATTGCGTGTATTAGTGATATCTTATGATGTTTCTTTTTCTGTGTGACGTAGTTCACGTAGAATCACCGTACCTGCATCCAATCACTATGCCGCTATGGGCCTGATGACACAGATTTCATTGCTGAGTGATATTGCATTGTACGTACGTGCCACGACTTCTTTATCCATTTTTTGCTTTCTGGGATATTTACCTGATACTGTAGACGAGCTTCTTGTGAACACAGCCGTCCCAAATATTGGGGTGGCTGTCTGTTTTTTATTTTAATTTCCGTAAGCTATAGGACCATAAGTGGAAGTGCCATAGGCTGTGTTGCTTTGTTTCTTACGTGTTTCAGGAAACACCATACACTTCTCCAGTGTGGCTGTTGGCAATTTACATCCTGCCAATCAGCATAACAAGGCTCCCTGTTCTCCATATCCTGTCCTACCTTTCTCGATTTTACACTTTTTTCAGATGGCCCTTTTGCCCGGGGGGCAGTGAGACTTCATTGTAGTGCAGATTTCCTTTACAGGCTTGCTTGGTTGGCCAAAAAGGGCGTATGCGTTTTTTCCTGAATATATTCAGGAAAAAACGCATACGCCCTTTTTGGCCAAGTGCATCATTGTCGATGTTGTGCCTCTTTTCCTATGCTTTCAGGGCCATTCCAGTTTACCCCCTGCAATCGTTTTCCTGAAATTCTGCCCCGCTTTCAAGTCCCCTTCGCAGGCTTACTTCAATATATTTTTGGAGGATAGCTGTCATTTATAACTCTGCAGGTTTGTGAATTACAGTGCCCCTGAGCTCCTTTCTTCAACTCGCTTTCTTGTGAGCTGGGCACAAAACCGCAGGATTGCTTCAGGCCCTAAACTGTTTCCGGCAGGACATGCTGAGCCTTTGGTTAATTCCTCTTCCTGGTGGGAAATGAGCGTTACATTTCTCCGTGCAGACACCTACAGCTAGTCTCTCATTGGTTCTCCCTATTCCTGTTCATCTTGCACAGAATTTGCAAGCTGTGCCAAACAGGAGGTTAAAGGCACTGACTCTCCAAGCGGGGAGAGTGTTAGTAAAGCATCTGGAATGGTGAACCCGAGGACCAGGATACGAAAACTGAGATGCATTTTAAATCGTTTCCCAATCACACGGTGGACGATACTCTGGGTTTCCCATGCATGTTTTAGCTGGAGGAAGAATCCCTTGAACCTGGAGAGTTGGGACCCATGGAATGGGTATCAAGCAGTATGACTTCAAAGGGTCTGCATTTGCTCACCAAAACTCACCAATGCTATCAGCCTGAAGTGTCCACCCTTATGTCTCAACCAGCTCTGGGTGTAGATGTGGTCAATCCCGGTTGCATCACATGCCCTGAGTGAATTATTTAAGAATTGCTCTCTATTTCACTGTCTTTGTGTTTTGTTTTCGAAATTTATTTTGATAATGGGATTTATCGGATTTTCACTGCTGAGTTTCGGCCGCTGTACACACGCTTGATTCTCTTACGGAGACATATATATCCATGGGTTTTAAGATTCTTCCTAGTCAGGTATATTCCTAGGCGTTGAATATGTGGTGTTGGGTCCATTTCATTGAGCAAGGAGTAGGTCTTGTCTATTACATATTTGGCTTATGGAAAGTTATCTGTGCTAATTTCAGTCTCTGGTTTTATGCAGCACCCCAAGGCACCTTACCCCATAAGCAAGCACTAGTTGGTTTTCTAAATTTGAGACCCTGTTCTGTTTTGTAATTCAGTTCATGTGTAGTCAAGTTTACATTCCATGTATTAGTGATATCTTATGATGTTTCTTTTTCTGTGTGACGTAGTTCACGTAGAATCACCATACCTGCATCCACTCACTATGCCTCTACGGGCCTGATGACACAGATTTCATTGCTGAGTGATATTGCATTGCCCGTACGTGCCACAACTTCTTTATCCATTTTTTGCTTTCTGGGATATTTACCTGATACTGTTGACGAGCTTCTTGTGAACACAGCCGTCCCAAATATTGGGGTGGCTGTCTGTTTTTGATTTTAATTTCCGTAAGCTATAGGACCATAAGTGGAAGTGCCATAGGCTGTGTTGCTTTGTTTCTTATAGGTTTCAGGAAACACCGTACACTTCTCCAGGGTGGCTGCTGGCAATTTACATCCTGCCAATCAGCATAACAAGGCTCCCTGTTCTCCATATCCTGTCCTACCTTTCTGGATTTTACACTTTTTTCGGATGGCCCTTTTGCCCGGGGGGCAGTGAGACTTCATTGTAGTGCAGATTTCCTTTACAGGCTTGCTTGGATGGCCAAAAAGGGCGTATGCGTTTTTTCCTGAATATATTCAGGAAAAAACGCATACGCCCTTTTTGGCCAAGTGCATCATTGTCGAAGTTCTGCCTCTTTTCCTATGCTTTCTGGGCAATTCCAGTCTACCCCCTGGAATCGTTTTCCTGAAATTCTGCCCCGCTTTCAAGTCCCCTTCGCAGGCTTACTTCAATATATTTTTGGAGGATAGCTGTCATTTATAACTCTGCAGGTTTGTGAATTACAGTGCCCCTGAGCTCCTTTCTTCAACTCGCTTTCTTGTGAGCTGGGCACAAAACCGCAGGATTGCTTCAGGCCCTAATCTGTTTCTGGCAGGGCACGTTGAACCTTTGGTTAATTCCTCTTCCTGGTGGGAAATGAGCCTTACATTTGCCCGTGCAGACACCTATAGCTAGTCTCTCATTGGTTCTCCCTATTCCTGTTCATCTTGCGCAGAAATTGCAAGCTGTGCCAAACAGGAGGTTAAAGGCACTGACTCTCCAAGCGGGGAGAGTGTTAGTAAACCGTCTGGAATGGTGAACCCGAGGACCAGGATATGAAAACTGAGATGCATTTTAAATCGTTTCCTAATCACACGGTGGACCATACTCGGCGTTTCCCACGCATGTTTTAGCTCAAGAAAGAATCCCTTGAACCTGGAGAGTTGGGACCCTTGGAATGAGTACCATGCAGTATGACTTCAAAGGATCTGCATTTGTTCACCGAAACTCACCAATGCTATCAGCCTGAAGTGTCCAGCCTTATGTCTCAACCAGCTCTGGGTGTAGATGTGGTAAATCCAGGTTGCATCACATGCCCTGAGTGAATTATTTAAGAATTGCTACCTATTTCACTGTCATTGTGTTTTGTTTTTGAAATTTATTTTAATAATGAGATTTATCGGATTTTCACTGCTTCGTTTATGCCTCTGTACACGCGCTTGATTCTCTTACGGAGACATATAAGTCCATGGGTTTTAACATTCTTACTAATCCGGTATATTCTTAGGCATTGAATATGGCGTGTTGAGTCCATTTCGTTGAGCAAGGAGTAGGTCTTGACTATTACATATTTGGCTTACGGAATGGTATCTGTGCTAATTTCAGTCTCTGGTTTTATGCAGCACCCCAACTCACCTTTCCCCTTAAGGAAGCATAAGTTGGTTTTCTTAATTTGAAACCCTCTTCTCTTTTGTAATTCAGTTCATGTGTAGCCATGTTAACATTCCATGTATTAGTGATATCTTATGTCTTTTTCTTTTTGAATTATGTGACTTCGAATGATCACACGTAACTCCTCTGGAGTTGTTATAACTGGCCGTATTTCATTGATTTCCAGGCTGAGTAATATTCCAGTCTACATAAGCACCACATCTCTGTCCGTTTTTTCTCTGCAGATACATTTAAGTTATATCCTAGTCGAGGATCTTTTAAACAGAGAGGTGGTAAACATTGGGGTGCCTGTGTCCTCTCGATTTTTGTTTTTCCCAAGATATACGTCCATGAGTGCAAGTGCCCTGTGCTCGGTAGCTCATTTTTTAGATGCTTTAGTAAACACAATAGACTTATCCAGAGTGACCGTTGGCAATATACATTTCCACTATAAGACTCACAGGGCTCCCTTTTCTCCTTGCCCTGTCCTGCATTTCTGGTGTTTACACTTTATGAGGACGGCTCTTCTGACTGATGCAAAGTGATATGTTTTGTAGTATTGATTTCCAGTGCCCACCTGTTTGGTTGGCTAAAAAAGTGTATGCCCTTTTCTTGAATATATACAGAAAAAGACGCATACACCCTTTTTGGCCAACTGCAATGTTGGCAATGTTCAGCCCCTTTTCTTGTGCTTAATGGCAAGTCCTTTCTACCTCTTCCAATCCCTTTCCTGCCATTCTCCGTTGCTTACAAGTCCTTTTCTCTGACTTTCCTCAAGACATTTTTCAGTGATAGATATTTTCAATTCTGCAGTTTCGTGAATTTTAGTGCCCCTGAGTTCCATTTTCCAACTTGTGTTTATGGGAACTGGCCACAAAGCATCAGGATTCCTCAAGCCCTATTCTGTTTCCATGGGCAACCCTAGTCTTTGGTCAATTCGTCTTCCTGATTGGAAATTAGAGTGGCATGTGCCTGTCCAAACACCTAGGACTTGTCTCTCATTGTTCCTCCTCCTTCTGCTTCATCCTCTGGACAAATTCCAAACTGTATGCAACAGGATGTTGACAGTGCTGACATCTCCAAGTGGGGAGACTGTTAGTAAAGACGCTGGAGTGGTGAACCCTAGCACCAAGAAATGAGGAGATGAGATGCCTTTTCCAAACTTTTCCCGATCAGACAGTATACCATCCTGTGGGTTTGACAGGCATGTTTTAGGTGTAGGAAGGGTCCCATTCATGTGAGGAGAACACCAGGGGATTTTAAATATCAGTGTCTCTCCGCAACCCAAACTGGGGAATTTTTTAAGCTACGGCTACACATATGTTCATTAAGGGCCTTGGGAAGTAGGCAGAGTCCAAACTTTAGATGATTGAAGTCTTCAGGGTCAGAAGCACTCACCACTGTCTTCCCTTAGATTCCATTTTTACTGTCATTGATGGATGATGTCAATAAAAATATCTATTCTTTTTCAGATCATTTCCCCTTATAGGTTATTGCAAAATATTGAGTGTAGTTCCCTGTGCTATACAGTAGTTCCTTGCTGATGATTTCATACATAGCAGTGTGTATGTGTTAATCCCAAACTGTTAATTTATCCCTCCTCCTACCATTTCCCTTTGGTAATAATAAATTATAAGATTTTATGCTTCTCAGAAATGGGGGAGCTGAAAGAGAGGTATCATTTTCAATGCAAAAGCATTTAAAACAAGATTGAAGCTTTAACCAAGATTATTAGATGTACATCCTTGGAAAGAAATCACTTTGTTTCTCTAATATTGACCTGACAAAGAAGACAAACCTTTTCACTGAACTTGCTTATAAGAAAGTGATGGAAATATCAAATGGAAGTGTTAGAAACATCTTATTTTACCCGAGCCTTATACACTGTTCTATGTTAATTACAGTTTGGCTCACACATCTGTTCATTGAAGTTACAATGTTCTCAATTTCTGTTACTGATCCTCCAGAGTGGACGCCAACAAGTGTCCCCCTGCCCAGTGTCATTGGAGCCAATAGATCGAGACTGAGTTTGGTTCAAAAGCAAAGGAAACTTTATATTTTGATCAGAGAATGGAGAGGTGCTACCCTGTGGGCTGTGGGCTGGGCTGCTGTGTAGAGATCCTGTCAGAGTCACTGGGAGGGAGGGGGCTGAGCTCTCGAGGACCTGGTTGGCTGCAGCTCAGGCTCTATGTCACGGAGTCTGAACTGGGCCCCAGGAGCTGAAGTGTCATCGAGCCATTCTGCTCTAGGAAATCTGGTCTGAAGTGCCGGGTGTGGAACCTCTGTATGCGGGACACTAGGAGCACCTGAAATTAGACAAAGCACAAAGGATAAAAATGGTTAGACTTTATTTTATTGCCCAGATTCTATTTTTATCTCCCAGGCATTTTTAAGGGGCTTTGCCTGGGACAAACTTCTCTTCTGCCTTTTGTCCCTTTCCTCATTCTTGGAGTGCTGCGGGTGCAGACCCTTCTTCTGTAACTGCTGAGTGCTGAGTTAGGAGGCTTCATACCCGTGGGCGAGGGTCAGAACTTCTCCCCAGCAGCCTCCAGGTGACGTTGATTGTCCCCAGGCCTCCTGCCTCCCTGCTCGTCCACCTGAGCACCAGTATTGGAAGTGTTATAGATTCTAATGACCTTTAAGGGTCCAGAAAGGAGATGTGCAGTGGCGCTGTGAGGTCCAGTTTCACTCCGCCCCACATTTGTTCGGCCACCTTAGGCTGACCGTTTCTGCCAGCCTAGATGCTCTGACGGACTGTTTCTGCCAGCCTAGATGCTCTGACCAACAGTCTGCGCTTTCTTCCATTAGGCCCCTGAATTAACGTAAAAACAGCACCAGGTGTCAGGATCCTGCCCGCTCAGCTCCCAGACAGTCCAGGGTCAGTGGTGATGAAGGATCATGATGGTCACTGAGTCAAGAGCCTTTGGAAGTAAACAGGAGTCCAGCCGGTCTTATTGGCCACCATCATCAGGGTGTCTGTAGGCTTTTCTATGGTGACAGCATGATATACGGTTCCCCCGCCAAGATTATTAGCTTCCCTCTGGGTACAGTAAGTACTGCAAGCAGTAGTCTACTCTTTTGGGACACACTCTTGTTGTTTTATGAGAGAAACTCCAGGTCAAGTGATGGTCACACGGGTCGTCATGGTGCCCCGTTGCCCCCGGTTATCTCTCTGGAGGTTGGAGTTGGAGGGCCTCCTCAATCGAGGTCAGTGTGCCCACGGAGCAAACCCTGCAACTTCAGGGCATGGTTGGGGGTTAGGATCACCACGTGGGGTCCGTTTCCCTTAGAAGGGAGGTGGCCTTTTGGGCTGCTGATTTCCAGGTTTTCAGATACCACCAGTATCTTGGCCAGATGTGGCGGTGGGCCAAGCCCCTTGGTGACCATAGTTTATCCTACCTGGATGGCATTCTTGCATTGTTCCATTTCAAGTGGTCCCAGTTTTTGCACTAATACTCCAATGGCGATTCACCTTTCACCAGGAATGTAAAGGTCAAAGGGTTTAGCTAAATTAGGGAGTCCCAGGGCAAGGGTCTGAATTGACTGCTCTTTCCATTCTTGAAAGGCCACTTCTGGATTCTATTCAAAAGGATCATCATCTTTTCCTTTCAGTGTTTCATATAGAGGCCCAGCTAGTAGACTGTAGTTAGGGATCCAGAGGCAGGAAACCCTGGCTTCCCCAGGAACCCCTAAGCTGTCTTCTAGTTTCAGAAAGGGGTAAGGCTGTAAATTGTTTCTTCCCTTTCCTGGGATGGGCTTCTCCGACCTTCTGTGAGAATGAAGCCCAGGCAGGTCACCGTAGTCTGTGATACTTGAGCTTTTTCGTGGACAACTTCTATCCTTTATTGGCTTGGTAGTTCTGAGGCCTCCTTAGTAGGGCTGGCGATCAGAATGTCGTCTGAATATTGAAGGAGTGTTTCCTTTTCCAGAGGTAGAACTTTTAGGTCTTTAGCTGAGCTTTCCCCAAAGATGGTGTGGGAATTTTTGAACCCTTGGGGCAAGACAGCCTGGAAGTATTGTTTTAGTTGTATGTTGAGTCCTGTCACTCACAAGCCAAAATTTCTTGTGACTCTGGGACTAATGGAATACAAAAGAAGGCATCAGTGAAGACTAATACAGAATACCAAGTCCTGGTGGTTGGTAGAATGACCAGCAGGGTGTAGGATTTAGGAACTACTGGAGGTATATCCTCAGTGGCTTCACTGACTGTCCTGACATCCTTTACCAGGACTCCAGCAGCCCATGGGGCTCTCGAGGTCAGGCCAATCCCAGGATATGGAGCTCACCTGGGCAGGTACCCTACCCCCAACCCAGCCCACGGGGCTCTCGTGTTCAGGCCCCTCCCAGGATATGGGATTCCCTGGGCAGGTCCTCTGCAGTCCATGGGGCTCCCGTGGTCAGGCCCCTCCCAGGATACAGAGCTACCCTTGCAGGTACCTTGGCAGGGCTGGGCACACAGGAACCGTGCACATAGCCCTCATTGCAGAGCACTCCCAGCTCACCTGTCGCTCAGATCTGACACAGAGCACCTCAGAGCAGGACTTGAACTAACAAACAGCAGCTCTGACAGGTCTGTGACCCTGGGCATCACTCTGTGCGGCCTCCTCCACCTGGTCTTCCAGAGACTTCCACTGCACCCGGGGCACCAGGCCTCTGTCTCCAACCACCACCCACCCCTCCTCTCCCTGACTCCTGGGTTCCTCTCATTAGGAGAGGGTTTTCTTGAAGTTGTCTCCCACTCATGGGCCAGATAATATAATTAGAAAACAAGCCAGAGCTGCAGCCCCTTGTCTATCCTGACTCTCAGGAGCCCACACCTGTTCCTTGGACCTGGCCAATTCAGCAAGTTCCATTTTCAGCAACTGTGAGCCCCTGAGGGGTGATTATTGGCTGGCTTGGGAAGCCTGACCGTGCCGGCCAGCCCTCCCCAGGTGTGCCTGGGTTGAGATCAATATAAACACCGCTCCAGGCAGCAAGAGCCCCTGCAGCTGTGCCTGACGCCATTTTCTCTGCCCTGTCAGCAGTCTCGGGGCTGGGCTGGTGGGAGGGAGTGAGAGGCCACGGCTTTGTGGGTGTCCCAGTGTGAGTGGGGCTCTGCTGGACTTTCTGCAGCAGTTGCCAAGATGCTACCTGCTAAAGAAGAGGATGTGTCACCCACACCTGCCGCTGGAATTTCTCCCTGGGCACAGGTGAGGAAGGAAGAAAGTAGTGGGGGCCGGGACAGCAGGGGTATCTCAGGCAGGGAAATGGAGAGCTTCCAGAAGAGCACCCAGGGCCAGGACCATCCTGGCTGGCCTGCAGGCACCAAGTCGGCTGGCATGCTGTCCCTCATGTGGCTCCATGGCCCTTCCTCTAGGTTTTCAAGTCCTTGTACATATTCAGGTGTTTAGCCTTGGAAGGGTGGGAACATTTCAGCAGCAGCTGGCCTGGGGCTCGGCCCACGTTTACTCACAGATACCTTGGCACGGTCCCCCAGCTTTGCAGTGAGGACGCTTGTTGCGAGGAGCATGCTGGCTGAGTGGGAGATGATTCCCCACCACTGACCAACTTCAGAATTGTTTGCAATTGGAGCAAGTGCCCTGAAACGGTTTTCCTCTGTGTAACTGGTGGGTTCTGTTCTTTTTTATCTTTTTTTCGTTTTTGGTTCAAGGTAGATTTTATTCCTCTTTTGTGTATTTACAGATATAAGCATGGAAATAATTTATTCATATAAATACATGTATGTGAAGGGAAGAATATTTTTTCTGTTTTACTTTTTTTAATTTTATTTTTTTATTTTGAATTTAATTTTATATTTTTATACAGCAGGTTGTTTTTGGTTATCTACTTTATACATATAAATGTATACATACCAATCCCAATATCTCAACTCCTCCCACCACCATCCCCAACAGCTTTCCCCCCTTGTTGTCCATACGTTTGTTGTATACATGTATTGCTCTATTTCTGCCTTGCAAAACGGTTCATCTGTACAATTTTTCTAGGTTCCACATATATGCATTAATATACAAGATTTGTTTTTCTCTTTCTGACTTACTTCACTCTGTATGACAGTCTCTAGATCCATCAACGTCTCTACAAATGTCCCAATTTCATTCCTTTTTATGGCTTAGTAATATTCCATTTTATATATGTACCACATCTTTATGCATTCGTCTGTCTGTGGGCATTTAGGTTGCTTCCATTTCCTGGATAGTGTAAATAGTGATGCAATGAACATTGTGGTGAATGTCTCTTTTTGATTTATGGTTTTGTCTGGGTATATGTCCAGTAGAGGGATTGCTGTATCATATGGTAATTCTATTCTTAGTTTTATAAGAAACTCCATAATGTTCTCCACAGTGACTGTATCAATTTACGTTCCCAACAATAGTGGAAGAGGATTCCTTATCTCCACACCGTTTCCAGCATTTGTTGTTTGTAGATTTTCTGATGATGCCCATTCTAATAGGTGTGAGGTGATACACCATGGATGAGTCTATTTCATTGAGCAAAGAGTAGGTCTTGTTTATTACGTATTTGGCTTATGGAATGGTATGTGTGCTAATTTCAATCTGTTTTTATACAGCAGCCCAACTCAACTTTCCCCTTAAGCAAGCATAAGGTTTTTATCTAAATGTGAGACTCTGTTCGGTTTTGTAATTCAGTTTATGTGTAGCCAAGTTTACACTCCCTCTATTAGTGATATCTTATGATAATTATCTTTCTTTGTGTGACATATTTCTCTTAGAATCATCATAATTAAATCCACTCAATTTGCTGCTACAGGCCTGATGACATTGATTTCACTGCTGAGTGATATTCCGTTGTACGTAAGTAGCACAACTTCTTTATCCATTTTTTTCTTTCTGGGATATTTAATTTGTACTGGACTCGAGGTTCTTGTAAACACAGCAGCCCTAAATTTTGTGTTGGCTGTGTCTTGTTGATTTTAATTTTCCTAAGCTATAGGGCCAAAAGTGGAAGTGCCCTAGGCTCTGTAGCTTTGTTTTTTAGATGTTTCAGGATACACCATGAACATCTCCAGAGTGTCTGTTGGCAATTTACATCCCGCCCATCAGCATAACACGGCTCCCTGTTCTCCATGGCCTGTCCTGTGTTTCTGGTTTTTACACTTTATTCAGATGGCCTTTTTGACGAATGGGAAATGTGACTTCATTGTAGTGTGGATTTCCATTGCTGGAGAGCTTGGTTGGCCAAAATGTTCATATGCGTTTTTTCCTGAATATATTCAGGAAAAATGTATACGCACTTTTTGTCCATGTGCATCACTGTCAAAGATCTGCCGCTTTTCATATGCTTTAAATGCAATTCCAATCTACCTCTTGAAATATGATTCCTGCAATTCTGCCTCGTTTTCAAGTCCTCTTTGCAGACTTACTTTGATATATTTTTGCCAATAGCTGTCATTTATCTCTGCAGGTTTGTGAATTACAGTGCCCCTGAGCTCCTTTCTTAACTCGCTTCCTTGTAAGCTGGCCACAAAACTGCAGGTTTGCTTCAGGCCATAATCAGGGTCCGGCACGGCACTCTGAGCCTTTGGTTAATTCCTCTTCCTGGTGGGAAATTAGAGTTAAATGTGCCCCTCCAGATACCTGCCTCACTCCCAGCCACATGGTGATGTATGTCCTCAGGTTTGAGGCCATATGTGATGGGTTCCTCATCTTTTGATGATGTGGCCCCACTGGTGTGTGGACACTCCTGCCTGGTTCCCATCCCCTTGGTGATGTGGGCCCTCTGGTGAGACTCTGATCCTGGTTGGGTTCCTCACACATCCGTGAGGTGAGCCCTCTTCTCTGAGGTCACTCCTGCCTGGCTGGCACAACCCGCCTTGTTGACTTCGGCACCCTGGTGGCAGTTGGAGCCTGCTGGGAGCCTCCTTCCCGCAGTGATGAGGCCCTCTGGCGTCAGACCCTAATGGCGGGGTTCCCACATTTTCTGATACTTGCTAAGTGGTACGAGGGCACTCCTGCCAGGTTCCCATCCTCATGAGCGTGTGGGCCTTCTGTTCTGAGGTCCTAACGGCTGGGTTGCTCACACTTTCATGATGTGGGCCCTCTGCTGTGAGGTCAATCCTGCCTGGCTGGCGCACGTCGCCTTGGCGACGTGGACCCTCTGGTGGCAGTTGGAGCGTGCTGGGGCCTCCTCCCCTCAGTGATGAGGGCCTTCTGGTGTCAGGCCCTAAGTGCTGGGCTCCACACATTTTCTGATGTGTGCCCAGTGGTGCGAGTCACTCCTGCCAGGTTCCCATCCCCATGGGCATGTGGGACTTCTGTTCTGTGGTCCCAACTGCTGGGTTGCTCACAGTTTCATGATGTGGGCCCTTTGCTGTGTGTTCACTCTGGCCTGTATCCCATAGTGTCAGTGCTCTGGGCCTCCAGCTTGGAGTTTCCAACTTCTCGATTCCTCACCTTTTTTATTCTATGGGCCCTCGGTTGTGCGTCTCCTCCTGCATGCCTCACTCCCAGCCCCTTCGTGATGTGTGTCCCCTTGTTTGAGGCCACATGTGCTGTGTTCCTCACCTTTCTATAATGTGGCCACACTGGTGTGAGGACACTCTTGCCTGGTTCCCATTCCCTTGGTGATGTTGGCCCCACTGCTGTTAGGACAGTCTTGCCTGGTTCCCATCACCTTGGTGATGTTGGCCCTCTGGTGAGAGTCTGATCCTGGTTAGGTTCCTCACCCTTCTGTGAGGTGGGCCCTCTGCTCTGAGGTCACTCCTGCCTGGCTGGCACACCCCGCCTTGGCAACGTCGGCCATATGGTGGCAGTTGGAGCCTGCTGGGAGCTTCCTCCCCTCGGTGATGAGGGCCCTCTGGCCTCAGGCCCTAACTGCTGGGTTCCCACATTTTCTGATTCGTGCTAAGTGGTGCAAGGACACTCCTGCCAGGTTCCCATCCCCATGGGGATGTGAGCCTTCTGCTCTGAGGTCCCAACGGCTGTGTTGCTCACAGTTTCATGATGAGGGCCCTCTGGTGTGAGTTCACTCCTGCCTAGATCCCATAGCCTCGCTGCTCCTGGCTGCCTGCCGGAGGTTCCAACTGTGGGATTCCTCACCTTTTTTATTCTATGGTCCCTCTGTTTTGAGGATCCTCTGGCCTGCCTCACTCCCAGCCCCTTGGTGATGTGTGTCCTCAGGTTTGAGGCCACGTGTGCTGGGTCCCTCAAATTATGGTGATGTAGCCCCACTGGTGTGAGGACACTCCTGCCTGGTTCCCATTCCCTTGGTGATGTTGGCCCTCTGGTGACAGTCTGATCCTTGTTGGGTTCCTCACACTTCTGTGAGGTGGGCTTTCTGCTCTGAGGTCACTCCTGCCTGGTTGGCACACCCCGCCTTGGTGACATCGGCCTTATGGTGGCAGTTGGAGCCTGCTGGGAGCCTCCTCCCCTCGGTGATGAGGGTCCTCTGGCCTCAGGTCCTAACTGCTGGGTTCCCACATTTTCTGATTCGTGGAAGTGGGCCGAGGACACTCCTGTCAGGTTCCCATCCCCATAGGGATGTGGGCCTTCTGCTCTGAGGTCCCATCCGCTGGGTTGCTCACAGTTTCATGATGTGGGACCTCTGCTGTGAGTTTGCTGTGGCCTGGATCCCATAGACTCTGTGCTCTGGGCGGCCTACTGGCCGGTTCCAACTGCTGGATTCCTCACAACTTTTATTCTGTGGGCTCTGTTTTGTGAGGATACTCCTGCTTGCCTCACTCCTAGCCCCTTGGAGATGTGGGTCCCCTGTTTTAGGCCACATGTTCTGGGTTCCTCACCTTTCAATAATGTGGCCACACTGGTGTGAGGACCCTCCTGCCTGGTTCCGATCCCCTTGGTGATGTGGGCCCTCTGGTGAGAGTCTTATCCTGGCTAGTATCCTCACCCTTCTGTGAGGTAGACCCTCTGCGGTGAGGTCACTCCTGCCTGGCTGGCACACATCACCTTGGTGACGTGGACCCTCAGTTGGGAGATGGTGTCTGCTGCGAGTCTCCGTCCCTCGGTAATGAGGGCCCTCTTGCGTCAGACCCTAACTCCTGGGCTCCCAAAATTTGCAGATGTGCGACCTGTGGTGCGAGTACACTCCTGTCAGGTTCCCAACCCCATGGGAATTTGGGCCTTCTGCTCTGAGGTCCCAACGGCTGGGGTGCTCACAGTTTCATGATGAGGGCCCTCTGATGTGCATTCATTCCGGCCTAGATCCCATAGGCTTGCTGCTCCTGGGCGCCTGCTGGGAGGTTCCAACTGCGGGATTCCTCACCTTTTTTATTCTATGGGCCCTCTGTTTTGAGGCTCCTCCTGCCTGCCTCAATCCCAGCCCCGTTGTGATGTGTGTCCTCTGGTGTGAGGCCACGTGTGCTGGGTCCCTCACCTTTCGATGATGTGGCCCCAATGGTGTGAGGACACTCGTGCCTGTTTCCCAGCCCCTTGGTGATGTGGCCCCTCTGGTGAGAGTCTGATCCTGGCTGGGTTCCTTACCGTTCTGTGAGGTGGGCCCTGTGCTCTGAGGTAACTCCTGCCTGGCTTGCTCCCATTGCCTTGGTGACGTCGGCCCTCTGGTGGCAGTTGGATCCTTTTGGAGACTCCTGTCCTCGGTGATGAGGTCCCTCTGGCATCAGGCTCTAACTGCTGGGCTCCCCAGGTTTTCTGATGTGAGCCCAGTGATGCCAGGACACTCGTGAAATGTTCCCATCCCCATGGCGATATGGGCCTTCTGCTCTGAGGTTCCAACGACTGGGTTGCTCACAGTTTCCTGATGTTAGCTCTCTGGTGTTAGTTCACTCATTCCTAGATCCCATAGCCTCTGTACTCTGGGCCGCCTGCTGGGAAGTTCCAACTGCTGGGTTCCTCACCTTTTTTATTCTTTGGGCCCTGTGTTGGGAGGCTCCTCCTGCCTGTGTCACTCCCAGCCCCTTGGTGATGTAGGTCCTCTGGTTTGTGGCCACATGTGCCAGTTTCCTCATCTTTTAGTGATGTGGCCCCACTGGTGTGAGGACACTCGTGCCTGGTTCCCGTCCCCTTGGTGATATGGGCCCTCTGGTGAGAGTCTGATCCTGGTTGGGTTCCTCACACTTCTTTGAGGTGGGCCGTCTGCTGTGAGGTCACTCCTGCCTGGCTGGCACACCCCGCCTTGGCAACGTGGGCCCTCTTGTGGTAGTTGGAACATGCTGGGAGCTTCCTCCCCTCAGTGATGAGGGCCCTCTGGCGTCAGGCCCTAACTGCTGGGTACCCACATTTTCTGATATGTGCTAAGTGGTGCGAGGACACTCCTGCCATGCTCCCAACACCTTGGGGATGTGGACCTTCTGCTCTGAGGTCCAAATGGCTGGGTTGCTCGCAGTTTCATGATGTGGACCCTCTGCTGTGAGTTGACTGCGGCCTGAATCGCATAGACTTGGTGCTCTTGGCCGCCTGCTGGGAGGTTCCCATTGCTGGATTCCTCAGCTTTTTTATTCTATGGGCCCTGTGTTGTGAGGCTACTCCTGCCTGCCTCATTCCGAGCCCCTTGGAGATGTGGGTCTTCTGGTTTAGGCCACATGTGCTGGGTTCCTCACCTTTCTATGATGTGGCCACACTGGTGTGAAGACTCTCCTGCCTGGTTCTGATCACCTTGGTGATGTGGGCCCTCTGGTGAGAGTCTTATCCTGGCTGTGTTCCTCACCCTTCTGTGAGGTAGGCCCTCTGCGGTGAGGTCACTCCTACCTGGCTGTCACACGTCACCTTGGGGACGTGGGACCTCAGTTGGGTGTTGGTGCCTGATTGGAGTCTCCTCCCCTTGGTAATGACGGCCCTCTGGCGTCAGGCCCTAACTCCTGGGTTCCCTAAATTCTCTGATGTGTGCCCTGTGGTGCGAGTACACTTCTGACAGGTTCCCAACTCCATGGGAATGTGGGCCTTCTGCTCTGAGATCCCAACGCCTAGGTTGCTCACAGTTTCATGATGACGGCCCTCTGGTGTGAGATCACTCCGGCCTGGATCCCATAGTCTCGCTGCTCCTGGCCGCCTGCTGGGAGGTTCCAACTGCGGGATTCTTCACCTCTTTAATTCTATGGTCCCTCTGTTTTGAGGCTCCTCCTGCCTGCCTCAATCCCAGCTCCCTTGTGATGTGTGTCCTCTGGTTTGAGGCCACGTGTGCTGGGTCCCTCACTTTTCGGTGATGTGGCCCCACTAGTGTGAGGACACTCCTGCCTGGTTCCCATTCCCTTGGTGATGTGGACCCTCTGGTGAGAATCTGATCCTCTTTGGTTCTTCACACTTCTGTGAGGTTGACCCTCTGCTCTGAGGTCACTCCTGCCTGGTTGTCGCACTCCGCATTGGCGACGTCGCCCCTCTGGTAGCAGTCGGAGCTGGCTGGGAGCCACCGTCCCTCGGTGATGAGGGCCCTCTGGCATCAGGCACTAATTGCTCCGCTCCCCACATTTTATCATGTGTGCCCACTCTTGCGATGACACTCCTGCTTGTTTCCCTTCCCCATGGGGATGTGGGCCTTCTGCTCTGAGGTCACAACGGCTGGGTTGCTTACAGAATCACAATGAGGGCCCTCTGTTGTGAGTTCATGCCGGCCTGGATCTCATAGCCTCAGTGCTCTGGGCCGCCTGCTAGGAAGATCCAACTGCTGGTTTCCACACCTTTTGTATACAATGGGACATGTGTTGTTAGGTTAATCCTGCCTGCCTCACTCCGAAACCCATGGTGATGTGGGTCCTCTCGTTTGAGGCCACATGTGCTGGGTACCTCAACTTTTGTTGATGTGGCCCCACGGGTGTGAGGACACTCCTGCCTGGTTCCCATCACCTTGGTGATGTGGGCCCTCTGGGGAGAGTCTGATCCTGGCTGGGTTCCCTACCATTCTGTGAGGTGAGCCCTCTGATGTCAGGTCACTCCTGCCTGGCTAGCTCACATCGCCTTGGCGACGTGGGCCCTCTGTTGGCCACTGGAGCATGCTGGGAGCCTCCTACTCCCGTGAATGATGGCCCTGGAAAAAATGCATATGCCCTTTTTGGCCAAGTGCTTCATTGACGAGGTTCTGCCACTTCTCTTATGCTTTCAGAGCAATTCACGTCTACCTCCTGAAATCGGATTCCAGCAATTCTGCCCCACTTTCAAGTCCTCTTCGCAGCCTTAATTCAATATATTTTTGTACGATTTCTGTCATTTATAAGTCTGCAGGTATGTGAATGACAGTGCCCCTGAGCTCCTTTCCTCAACTCGCTTTCTTGTGAGCTGGCCACAAAACCGCAGGATTGCTTCAGGCCCTAATCTTGTTCCAGCACGGCATGCTGAGCCTTTGGTTAATTCCTTTTCCTGTTGGGAAATGAGTGTTAAAATTGCCCGTGCATACTGGGCATATACCCTGAGAAAACCAAAATTCAAAAAGAGTCATGTACCAAAATGTTCATTGCAGCTCTATTTACAATAGCCCGGAGATGGAAAGAACCTAAGCGCCCATCATCGGACGAATGGATAAAGAAGATGTGGCACATATACACAATGGAATATTACTCAGCCTTAAAAAGAAATGAAACTGAGTTATTTGTAATGAGATGGATAGACCTAGAGTCTGTCATACAGAGTGAAGTAAGTCAGAAAGAAAAAGACAAATAGCGTATGCTAACACATATATATGGAATTTAAAGGAAAAAAATGTCATGAAGAACCTAGGGATAAGACATGAATGGAGGCGCAGACCTACTGGAGAACGGAATTGAGGATATGGGGAGGGGGAATGGTGAGTTCTGACAGGGCGAGAGAGAGTCAGGGACATATACACACTAACAAATGTAGTAAGGTAGATAGCAAGGGGGAAGCAGCCGCAAGGCACAGGGATATTAGCTCGGTGCGTTGGGACAGCCTGGAGGGGTGGAAGGGGGAGAGAGGGAGGGAGGGAGACACAAGAGGGAAGACACAGGGAGCATATGTATATGTATGGCTGATTCACTTTGTTATAAAGCAAAAACTAACACACCATTGTAAAGAATTATACCCCAATAAAGATGTTAAAAAAAATATTTGCCCGTGCACACACCTACAGATAGTCTCCCATTGGTTCTCCGTATTCCTGTTCATCTTGCGCAGAAATTGCAAACAGTGCCAAACAGGAGGTTAAAGACACTGACTCTCCAAATGGGGAGAGTGTAAGAAAAGGGTCTGGAATGGTGAACCTGAGTACCAGGGGACGAAAACAGACATGCATGTAAAAAGGTTTCCCAGTCACACAGTGGAGCATACTCTGGGTTTCCCATGCAAATTTTAGCAGAAGGAAGAATCCCTAGAACCTGGAGAGTTGGGAACCATGGAATGGGTACCAGGCAGTATGACATCAAAGGGTCTGCATTTGCTCACTGAACCTCACCAATGCTATCAGCCCAAAGGGTCCAGCCTTATCTCTCACCCAGCTCTGGGTGTAGATGTGGTAAACCAGGTTGCATCACATGCCATGTGTGAGTTATTTAAGAATTGCTCTCTATTTCACTGTCATTGTGTTTTGTTTTTGAAATTATTTTTTGACACTGGGATTTATCGGATTTTCACTGCTGCGTTAATGCCGCTGTACACACTCTTGATTCTCTTACGGAGACATAAATATCCACGGGTTTTAAGATTCTTCCTAGTCAGGTATATTCCTAGGCGTTGAATATGTGGTGTTGAGTCCATTTCGTTGAGCAAGGAGTAGGTCTTGTCTATTACATATTTGGCTTATGGAACGGTATCTGTGCTAATTTCAGTCTCTGGTTTTATGCAGCCCTCCAACGCACCTTTCTCCATAAGAAAGCACAAGTTGGTTTTCTAAATTTGAGACTGTTCTGTTTTGTAATTCAGTTCATGTGTAGTCAAGTTTACATACTGTGTATTAGTGATATTTTATGATGTTTCTTTTTATGTGTGAGTTATTTCACGTAGAATCACCATACCTTAATCCACTCACTATGCCGCTACGGGCCTGATGACACAGATTTCATTGCTGAGTGATATTCCATTGTACGTACGTACCACAACTTCTTTATCCATTGTTTGCTCTCTGAGATATTTACCTGGTACTGTAAACGAGGTTCTTGTGAACAGAGAGGTCCCAAACTTTGAGGTGGCTGGGAGTTTTTGATTTTAATTTCCCTAAGCTGTAGGACCATAAGTGGAAGTGCCATAGGCTGTGTTGCTTTGTTTCTTACGTGTTTCAGGAAACACATAACACTTCTCCAGAATGGCTGTCGGCAATTTACATCATATGCATCAGCATAATAAGGATCCCTGTTTTCCATTGCCTGTCCTCCGTTTCTGGATTTTACAATTATTTTAAATGGCCCTTTTGCCCTGGGGGGCACTGAGACTTCATTGTAGTGCAGGTTTATTTACAAGCTTGCTTGGTTGGCCAAAAAGTGCGTATGCGTTTTTTCCTGAATATATTTAGGGAAAAAAGCATCCGCACTTTATGGACAAGTGCATCATTATCGACGTTCTGCCTCTTTTCCTATTCTTTAAGTGCAATTCCAGTTTAACCCTTCAATCGTTTTCCTGAATTTCTGCCCCGCTTTCAAGTCCCCTTTGCAGGCTTACTTCAATATATTTTTGGAGGATAGCTGTCATTTATAACTCTGCAGGTTTGTGAATTACAGTGCCCCTGAGCTCCTTTCTTCAACTCGCTTTCTTGTGAGCTGGGCACAAAACCGCAGGATTGCTTCAGGCACTAATCTCTTTCCAGCAGGGCACGCTGAGCCTTTGGTTAATTCCTCTTCCTGGTGGGAAATGAGCATTACATTTGCCCGTGCAGACAACTACAGCTAGTCTCTCATTGGTTCTCCCTATTCCTGTTCATCTTACACAGAATTTGCAAGCTGTACCAAAGAGGAGGTTAAAGGCACTGACTCTCCATGCGGGGAGAGTGTTAGTAAAGCATCTGGAATGGTGAACCCGAGGACCAGGATACGAAAACTGAGATGCATTTTAAATCATTTCCCAATCACACGGTGGACGATACTCTGGGTTTCCCATGCATGTTTTAGCTGGAGGAAGAATCCCTTGAACCTGGAGAGTTGGGAACCATGGAATGGGTACCATGCAGTATGACTTCAAAGGGTCTGCATTTGCTCACCGAAACTCACCAATGCTATCAGCCTGAAGTGTCCAGCCTTATGTCTCAACCAGCTGTGGGTGTAGATGTGGTCAATCCCGGTTGCATCACATGCCCTGAGTGAATTATTTAAGAATTGCTCTCTATTTCACTGTCTTTGTGTTTTGTTTTTGAAATTTATTTTGATAATAGGATTTATCGGATTTTCCCTGCTGCGTTTCGGCCGTTGTACACACGCTTGATTCTTTTACGGAGACATATAAATCCATGGGTTTTAAGATTCTTCCTAGTCAGGTATATTCCTAGGCGTTGAATATGTGGTGTTGAGTCCATTTCGTTGAGCAAGGAGTAGGTCTTGTCTATTACATATTTGGCTTATGGAATGTTATCTGTGCTAATTTCAGTCTCTGGGTTTATGCAGCATCCCAACGCACATTTCCCCATAAGCAAGCACTAGTTGGTTTTCAAAATTTGAGACCCTGTTCTGTTTTGTAATTCAGTTCATGTGTAGTTAAATTTACACTCCGTGTATTAGTGATATCTTATGATGTTTCTTTTTCTGTGTGATGTAGTTCACGTAGAATCACCGTACCTGCATCCACTCACTATGCCGCTACGGGCCTGATGACACAGATTTCATTGCTGAGTGATATTGCATTGCACGTACGTGCCACAACTTCTTTATCCATTTTTTCCTTTCTGGGATATTTACCTGGTACTGTAGACGAGCTTCTTGGGAACACAGCCGTCCCAAATTTTGGGGTGGATCTCTGTTTTTGATTTTAATTTCCCTAAGCAAGAGGACCAAAAGTGCAATTGCCATAGGCTGTGTTCCTTTATTTCTTACGTGTTTCAGGAAACACCATACAGTTCTCCAGGGTGGCTGTTGGCAATTTACATCCTGCCAATCAGCATAACAAGGCTCCCTGTTCTCCATATCCTGTCCTACCTTTCTGGATTTTACAGTTTTTTCAGATGGCCCTCTTGCCTGGGGGGCAGTGAGACTTCATTGTAGTGCAGATTTCCTTTACAGGCTTGCTTGGTTGGCCAAAAAGTGCATATGCGTTTTTTCCTGAATATATTCAGGAAAAAATGCATACGCCCTTTTTGGCCAAGTGCATCATTGTCGACGTTGTGCCTCTTTTCCTATGCTTTCAGGGCAATTCCAGTCTACCACATGCAATCGTTTTCCTGAAATTCTGCCCCGCTTTCAAGTCCCCTTCGCAGGCTTACTTCAATATACTTTTGGAAGATAGCTGTCAGTTATAACTCTGCAGGTTTGTGAATTACAGTGCCCCTGAGCTCCTTTCTTCAACTCGCTTTCTTGTGAGCTGGGCAGAAAACCGCAGGATTGCTTCAGGCACTAATCTGTTTCCAGCAGGGCATGCTGAGCCTTTGGTTAATTCCTCTTCCTGGTGGGAAATGAGCGTTACATTTGCCCGTGGAGACACCTACAGCTAGTCTCTCATTGGTTCTCCCTATTCCTGTTCATCTTGCACAGAAATTGCAAGCTGTGCCAAAGAGGAGGTTAAAGGCACTGACTCTCCAAGCGGGGAGAGTGTTAGTAAAGCGTCTGAATGGTGAACCCGAGGACCAGGATACGAAAACTGAGATGCATTTTAAATCGTTTCCCAATCACAAGGTGGACGATACTCTGGGTTTCCCATGCATGTTTTAGCTGGAGGAAGAATCCCTTGAACCTGGAGTGTTGGGACCCAAGGAATGGGTACCATGCATTATGACTTCAGAGGTTCTGCATTTACTCACCGAACCTCACCAATGCTATCAGCCTGAAGTGTCCAGCCTTATGTCTCAACCAGCTCTGGGTGTAGATGTGTTAAATCCCGGTTGCATCACATGCCCTGAGTGAATTATTTAAGAATTGCTCTCTATTTCACTGTCTTTGTGTTTTGTTTTTGAAATTTATTTTGATAATGGGATTTATCGGATTTTCACTGCTGCGTTTCGGCCGCTGTACACACGCTTGATTCTCTTACGGAGAAATATATATCCATGGGTTTTAAGATTCTTCCTAGTCAGGTATATTCGTAGGCGTTGAACATATGGTGTTGGGTCCATTTCGTTGAGCAAGGAGTAGGTCTTGTCTATTACATATTTGGCTTATGGAAAGTTATCTGTGCTAATTTCAGTCTCTGGTTTTATGCAGCACCCCAAGGCACCTTTCCCCATAAGCAAGCACTAGTTGATTTTCTAAATTTGAGGCCCTGTTCTGTTTTGTAATTCAGTTCATGTGTAGTCAAGTTTACATTCCGTGTATTATTGATATCTTATGATGTTTCTTTTTCTGTGTGACGTAGTTCACGTAGAATCACCGAACCTGCATCCACTCACTATGCCGCTACAGGCCTGATGACACAGATTTCATTGCTGAGTGATACTGCATTGCACGTATGTGCCACAACTTCTTTATCCATTTTTTGCTTTCTGGGATATTTACCTGGTACTGTAGACGAGCTTCTTGTGAACACAGCCGTCCCAAACTTTGGGGTGGCTCTCTGTTTTTGATTTTAATTTCCCTAAGGAATAGGACCATAAGTGCAATTGCCATAGGCTGTGTTGCTTTATTTCTTACGTGTTTCAGGAAACACCATACACTTCTCCAGGGTGGCTGTTCACAATTTACATCCTGCCAATCAGCATAACAAGGCTCCCTGTTCTCCATATCCTGTCCTACCTTTCTGGATTTTACACTTTTTTCAGAAGGCCCTTTTGCCCGGGGGGGCAGTGAGACTTCATTGTACTGCAGATTTCCTTTACAGGCTTGCTTGGTTGGCCAAAAAGGGAGTATGCGTTTTTTCCTGAATATATTCAGGAAAAAACGCATACACCGTTTTTGGCCAAGTGCATCATTGTCGACGTTGTGCCTCTTTTCCTATGCTTTCAGGGCAATTCCAGTCTACCCTCTGCAATCGTTTTCCTGAAATTCTGCCCCGCTTTCAAGTCCCCTTCGCAGGCTTACTTCAATATATTTTTGGAGGATAGCTGTCATTTATAACTCTGCAGGTTTGTGAATTACAGTGACCCTGAGCTCTTTTCTTCAACTCGTTTTTTTGTGAGCTGGGCACAATACCGCAGGATTGCTTCAGGCCCTAATCTGTTTCCAGCAGGGCACACTGAGCCTTTGTTTAATTCCTCTTCCTGGTGGGCAATGAGCGTTACATTTGCCCGTGCAGACACCTACAGCTAGTCTCTCATTGGTTCTCCCTATTCCTGTTCATCTTGCACAGAAATTGCAAGCTGTGCCAAAGAGGAGGTTAAAGGCACTGACTCTCCTAGCGGGGAGAGTGTTAGTAAAGCTTCTGGAATTGTGAACCCGAGGACCAGGATACGAAAACTGAGATGCATTTTAAATCGTTTCCCAATCACACGGTGGACGATACTCTGGGTTTCCCATGCATGTTTTAGCTGGAGGAAGAATCCCTTGAACCTGGAGAGTTGGGACCCATGGAATGGATACCATGCACTATGACTTCAAAGGGTCTGTATTTGCTCACCGAAACTCAACAATGCTATCAGCCTGAAGTGTCCAGCCTTATGTCTCAACCAGCTCTGGGTGTAGATGTGGTCAATCCCCGTTGCATCACATGCCCTGAGTGAATTATTTAAGAATTGCTCTCTATTTCACTGTCTTTGTGTTTTGTTTTCGAAATTTATTTTGATAATGGGATTTATCGGATTTTCACTGCTGCGTTTCGGCCGCTGTACACACGCTTGATTCTCTAACGGAGACATATATATCCATGGGTTATAAGATTCTTCCTAGTCAGGTATATTCCTAGGCGTTGAATATGTGGTGTTGGGTCCATTTCGTTGAGCAAATAGTAGGTCTTGTCTATTACATATTTGGCTTATGGAAAGTTATCTGTGCTAATTTCAGTCTCTGGTTTTATGCAGCACCCCAACGCACCTTTCCCCATAAGAAAGCAATAGTTGGTTTTCTAAATTTGAGACCCTGTTCTGTTTTGTAATTCAGTTCATGTGTAGTCAAGTTTACATTCCGTGTATTAGTGATATCTTATGATGTTTCTTTTTCTGTGTGACGTATTTCACGTAGAATCACCGTATCTGCATCCACTCACTATGCTGCTACGGGCCTGATGACACAGATTTCATTGCTGAGTGATATTGCATTGTACGTACGTGCCACAACTTCTTTATCCATTTTTTGCTTTCTGGGGTATTTACCTGATACTGTAGACGAGCTTCTTGTGAACACAGCCGTCACAAATATTGGGGTGGCTGTCTGTTTTTGATTTTAATTTCCATAAGCTATAGGACCATAAGTGGAAGTGCCATAGGCTGTGTTGCTTTATTTCTTACGTGTTTCAGGAAACACCATACATTTCTCCAGGGTGGCTGTTGGCAATTTACATCCTGCCAATCGGCATAACAAGGCTCTCTGTTCTCCATATCCTGCATAACCTTTCTGTATTTTCCACTATTTTCAGATAGCCCTTTTGCCAGGGGGGCAGTGAAACTTCATTGTAGTGCAGATTTCCTTTACAGGCTTGCTAGGTTGGCCAAAAAGTGCCTATGCATTTTTTCCTGAATATATTCAGGAAAAAACTCATACGCACTTTTTGGCCAAGTGCATCATTGTCGACGTTCTGCCTCTTTTCCTATGCTTTCAAGGCAATTCCAGTCTACCCCCTGCAATCTTTTTCCTGAAATTCTGCCCCGCTTTCCAGTCCCCTTCGCAGGCTTACTTCAATATATTTTTGGAGGATAGCTGTCATTTATAACTCTGCAGTTTTGTGAATTACAGTGCCCCTGAGCTCCTTTCTTCAACTCGCTTTCTTGTGAGCTGGGCCCAAAACCGCAGGATAGCTTCAGGCCCTAATCTGTTTCTGGCAGGGCACGCTGAGCCTTTGGTTAATTCCTCTTCCTGGTGGGCAATGAGCGTTACATTTGCCCGTGCAGACACCTACAGCTAGTCTCTCATTGGTTCTCCCTATTCCTGTTCATCTTGCACAGAAATTGCAAGCTGTGCCAAAGAGGAGGTTAAAGGCACTGACTCTCCAAGCGGGGAGAGTGTTAGTAAAGCATCTGGAATGGTGAACCCGAGGACCAGGATACGAAAACTGAGATGCATTTTAAATCTTTTCCCAATCACACGGTGGACGATACTCTGGGTTTCCCATGCATGTTTTAGCTGGAGGAAGAATCCCTTTAACCTGGAGTGTTGGGACCCATGGAATGGGTACCATGCAGTATGACTTCAAAGGGTCTGCATTTGCTCACCGAAACTCACCAATGCTATCAGCCTGAAGTGTCCAGCCTTATGTCTCAACCAGCTCTGGGTGTGGATGTGGTCAATCCCGGTTGCATCACATGCCCTGAGTGAATTATTTAAGAATTGCTCTCTATTTCACTGTCTTTGTGTTTTGTTTTCGAAATTTATTTTGATAATGGGATTTATCGGATTTTCACTGCTGCGTTTCGGCCGCTGTATACACGCTTGATTCTCTTATGAGACATATATATCCATGGGTTTTAAGAATCTTCCTAGTCAGGTATATTCCTAGGCATTGAATATGTGGTGTTGGGTCCATTTCGTTGAGCAAGGAGTAGGTCTTGTCTATTACATATTTGGCTTATGGAAAGTTATCTGTGCTAATTTCAGTCTCTGGTTTTATGCAGCACCCCAACGCACCTTTCCCCATAAGCAAGCACTAGTTGGTTTTCTAAATTTGAGACCCTGTTCTGTTTTGTAATTCAGTTCATGTGTAGTCAAGTTTACATTCCATGTATTAGTGATATCTTATGATGTTTCTTTTTCTGTGTGACGTAGTTCACGTAGATTCACCGTATCTGCATCCACTCACTATGCCGCTAAGGGCCTGATGACACCGATTTCATTGCTGAGTGATATTGCATTGTACGTACGTGCCACAACTTCTTTATCCATTTTTTGCTTTCTGGGATATTTACCTGGTACTGTAGACGAGCTTCTTGGGAACACAGCCGTCCCAAACTTTGGGGTGGCTCTCTGTTTATGATTTTAATTTCGCTAAGCAATAGGACCATAAGTGCAATTGACATAGGCTGTGTTGCTTTATTTCTTACGTGTTTCAGGAAACACCATACACTTCTCCAGGGTGGCTGCTGGCAATTTACATCCTGCCATTCAGCATAACAAGGCTCCCTGTTCTTCATATCCTGCCCTACCTTTCTGGATTTTATACTTTTTTCAGATGGCCCTTTTGCCCGCGGGGCAGTGAGTCTTCATTGTAGTGCAGATTTCCTTTACAGGCTTGCTTGGTTGGCCAAAAAGGTTGTATGCGTTTTTTCCTGAATATATTCAGGAAAAAACGCATACGCCCTTTTTGGCCAAGTGCATCATTGTCGACGTTCTGCCTCTTTTCCTATGCTTTCAGGGCAATTCCAGTCTACCCCCTGCAATCGTTTTCCTGAAATTCTGCCCCGCTTTCAAGTCCCCTTCGCAGGCTTACTTCAATATATTTTTGGAGGATAGCTGTCATTTATAACTCTGCAGGTTTGTGAATTACAGTGCCCCTGAGCTCCTTTCTTCAATTCGCTTTCTTGTGAGCTGGGCACAAAACTGCAGGATTGCTTCAGTCCCTAATCTGTTTCCGTTAGGGCACGCTGAGCCTTTGGTTAATTCCGCTTACTTGTGGGAAATGAGCGTTACATTTGCCCGTGCAGACACCTACAGCTAGTCTCTCAATGGTTCTCCCTGTTCCAGTTCAACTTGCACAGAAATTGCAAGCTGTGCCAAACAGGAGGTTAGAGGCACTGACTCTCCATGCGGGGAGAGTGTTAGTAAAGCATCTGGAATGGTGAACCCGAGGACCAGGATACGAAAACTGAGATGCATTTTAAATCGTTTCCCAATCACACGGTGGACGATACTCTGGGTTTACCATGCATGTTTTAGCTGGAGGAAGAATGCCTTGAACCTGGAGAGTTGGGACCCATGGAATGGGTACCATGCAGTATGACTTCAAAGGGTCTGCATTTGCTCACCGAAACTCACCAATGCTATCAGCCTGAAGTGTCCAGCCTTATGTCTCAACAAGCTCTGGGTGTAGATGTGGTCAATCCCGGTTGCATCACATGCCCTGAGTGAATTACTTAAGAATTGCTCTCTATTTCACTGTATTTGTGTTTTGTTTTCGAAATTAATTTTGATAATGGGATTTATCGGATTTTCACTGCTGCGTTTCGGCCGCTGTACACACGCTTGATTCTCTTACGGAGACATATATATCCATGGGTTTTAAGATTCTTCCTAGTCAGGTATATTCCTAGGCGTTGAATATGGGGTGTTGAGTCCATTTCGTTGAGCAAGGAGTAGGTCTTGTCTATTACATATTTGGCTTATGGAATGTTATCTGTGCTAATTTCAGTCTCTGGTTTTATGCAGCACCCCAAGGCACCTTTCCCCATAAGCGAGCACTAGTTGGTTTTCTAAATTTGAGACCCTGTTCTGTTTTGTAATTCAGTTCATGTGTAGTCAAGTGTACATTCCGAGTATTAGTGATATCTTATGATGTTTCTTTTTCTGTGTGACGTAGTTCACGTAGAATCACCGTACCTGCATCCACTCACTATGCCGCTATGGGCCTGATGACACAGATTTCATTGCTGAGTGATATTGCATTGCACGTACGTGCCACAGCTTCTTTATCCATTTTTTGCTTTCTGGGATATTTACCTGGTACTGTAGACGAGCTTCTTGGGAACACAGCCGTCCCAAACATTGGGGTGGCTCTCTGTTTTTGATTTTAATTTCCCTAAGGAATAGGACCATAAGTGCAATTGCCATAGGCTGTGTTGCTTTATTTCTTACGTGTTTCAGGAAACACCATACACTTCTCCAGTGTGGCTGTTGGCAATTTACATACTGCCAATCAGCACAACAAGGCTCCCTGTTCTCCATATCCTGTCCTAACTTTCTGGATTTTACACTTTTTTCACATGGCCCTTTTGCCCGGGGGTGGGGGCAGAGAGATTTCAATGTAGTGCAGATTTCCTTTACAGGCTTGCTTGGTTGGCCAAAAAGGGCGTATGCGTTTTTTCCTGAATATATTCAGGAAAAAACGCATACGCCCTTTTTGGCCAAGTGCATCATTGTCGACGTTCTGCCTCTTTTCCTATGCTTTCAGGGCAATTCCAGTCTACCCCCTGCAATCGTTTTCCTGAAATTCTGCCCCGCTTTCAAGTCCCCTTCGCAGGCTTACTTCAATATATTTTTGGAGGATAGCTGTCATTTATAACTCTGCAGGTTTGTGAATTACAGTGCCCCTGAGCTCCTTTCTTCAACTCGCTTTCTTGTGAGCTGGGCACAAAACCGCAGGATTGCTTCAGGCCTTAATCTGTTTCCGGCAGGGCACGCTGAGCCTTTGTTTAATTCCTCTTCCTGGTGGGAAATGAGCATTACATTTGCCCGTGCAGACACCTACAGCTAGTCTCTCATTGGTTCTCCCTATTTCTGTTCATCTTGCACAGAAATTGCAAGCTGTGCCCAACAGGAGGTTAAAGGCACTGACTCTCCAAGCGGGAAGAGTGTTAGTAAAGCATCTGGAATTGTGAACCCGAGGACCAGGATACGAAAACTGAGATGCATTTTAAATCGTTTCCCAATCACACGGTGGACCATACTGTGGTTATCCCATGCATGTTTTAGCTGGAGGAAGAATCCCTTGAACCTGAAGAGTTAGGACCCATGGAATTGGTACCATGCAATATGACTTCAAAGGGTCTGCATTTGCTCACCGAAACTCACCAATGCTATCAGCCTGAAGTGTCCAGCCTTATGTCTCAACCAGCTCTGGGTGTAGATGTGGTCAATCCCGGTTGCATCACATGCCCTGAGTGAATTATTTAAGAATTGCTCTCTATTTCACTGTCTTTGTGTTTTGTTTTCGAAATTTATTTTGATAATGGGATTTATCGGATTTTCACTGCTGCGTTTCGGCCGCTGTATACACGCTTGATTCTCTTATGAGACATATATATCCATGGGTTTTAAGAATCTTCCAAGTCAGGTATATTCCTAGGCATTGAATATGTGGTGTTGGGTCCATTTCGTTGAGCAAGGAGTAGGTCTTGTCTATTACATATTTGGCTTATGGAAAGTTATCTGTGCTAATTTCAGTCTCTGGTTTTATGCAGCACCCCAACGCACCTTTCCCCATAAGCAAGCACTAGTTGGTTTTCTAAATTTGAGACCCTGTTCTGTTTTGTAATTCAGTTCATGTGTAGTCAAGTTTACATTCCGTGTATCAGTGATATCTTATGATGTTTCTTTTTCTGTGTGACGTAGTTCACGTAGATTCACCGTATCTGCATCCACTCACTATGCCGCTACAGGCCTGATGACACAGATTTCATTGCTGAGTGATATTTCATTGTACGTACGTGCCACAACTTCTTTATCCATTTTTTGCTTTCTGGGATATTTACCTGGTACTGTAGACGAGCTTCTTGGGAACACAGCCGTCCCAAACTTTGGGGTGGCTCTCTGTTTATGATTTTAATTTCGCTAAGCAATAGGACCATAAGTGCAATTGACATAGGCTGTGTTGCTTTATTTCTTACGTGTTTCAGGAAACACCATACACTTCTCCAGGGTGGCTGCTGGCAATTTACATCCTGCCATTCAGCATAACAAGGCTCCCTGTTCTCCATATCCTGCCCTACCTTTCTGGATTTTATACTTTTTTCAGATGGCCCTTTTGCCCGCGGGGCAGTGAGTCTTCATTGTAGTGCAGATTTCCTTTACAGGCTTGCTTGGTTGGCCAGAAAGGGCGTATGCGTTTTTTCCTGAATATATTTAGGAAAAAACGCATACGCCCTTTTTGGCCAAGTGCATCATTGTCGACGTTCTGCCTCTTTTCCTATGCTTTCAGGGCAATTCCAGTCTACCCCCTGCAATCGTTTTCCTGAAATTCTGCCCCGCTTTCAAGTCCCCTTCGCAGGCTTACTTCAATATATTTTTGGAGGATAGCTGTCATTTATAACTCTGCAGGTTTGTGAATTACAGTGCCCCTGAGCTCCTTTCTTCAATTCGCTTTCTTGTGAGCTGGGCACAAAACTGCAGGATTGCTTCAGTCCCTAATCTGTTTCCGTTAGGGCACGCTGAGCCTTTGGTTAATTCCTCTTACTTGTGGGAAATGAGCGTTACATTTGCCCCTGCAGACACCTACAGCTAGTCTCTCATTGGTTCTCCCTGTTCCTGTTCAACTTGCACAGAAATTGCAAGCTGTGCCAAACAGGAGGTTAGAGGCACTGACTCTCCAAGCGGGGAGAGTGTTAGTAAAGCATCTGGAATGGTGAACCCGAGGACCAGGATACGAAAACTGAGATGCATTTTAAATCGTTTCCCAATCACACGGTGGACGATACTCTGGGTTTACCATGCATGTTTTAGCTGGAGGAAGAATGCCTTGAACCTGGAGAGTTGGGACCCATGGAATGGGTACCATGCAGTATGACTTCAAAGGGTCTGCATTTGCTCACCGAAACTCACCAATGCTATCAGCCTGAAGTGTCCAGCCTTATGTCTCAACCAGCTCTGGGTGTAGATGTGGTCAATCCCGGTTGCATCACATGCCCTGAGTGAATTATTTAAGAATTGCTCTCTATTTCACTGTATTTGTGTTTTGTTTTCGAAATTAATTTTGATAATGGGATTTATCGGATTTTCACTGCTGCGTTTCGGCCGCTGTACACACGCTTGATTCTCTTACGGAGACATATATATCCATGGGTTTTAAGATTTTTCCTAGTCAGGTATATTCCTAGGCGTTGAATATGGGGTGTTGAGTCCATTTCGTTGAGCAAGGAGTAGGTCTTGTCTATTACATATTTGGCTTATGGAATGTTATCTGTGCTAATTTCAGTCTCTGGCTTTATGCAGCACCCCAAGGCACCTTTCCCCATAAGCGAGCACTAGTTGGTTTTCTAAATTTGAGACCCTGTTCTGTTTTGTAATTCAGTTCATGTGTAGTCAAGTGTACATTCCGAGTATTAGTGATATCTTATGATGTTTCTTTTTCTGTGTGACGTAGTTCACGTAGAATCACCGTACCTGCATCCACTCACTATGCCGCTATGGGCCTGATGACACAGATTTCATTGCTGAGTGATATTGCATTGCACGTACGTGCCACAGCTTCTTTATCCATTTTTTGCTTTCTGGGATATTTACCTGGTACTGTAGACGAGCTTCTTGGGAACACAGCCGTCCCAAACTTTGGGGTGGCTCTCTGTTTTTGATTTTAATTTCCCTAAGGAATAGGACCATAAGTGCAATTGCCATAGGCTGTGTTGCTTTATTTCTTACGTGTTTCAGGAAACACCATACACTTCTCCAGTGTGGCTGTTGGCAATTTACATCCTGCCAATCAGCACAACAAGGCTCCCTGTTCTCCATATCCTGTCCTAACTTTCTGGATTTTACACTTTTTTCACATGGCCCTTTTGCCCGGGGGTGGGGGCAGAGAGATTTCAATGTAGTGCAGATTTCCTTTACAGGCTTGCTTGGTTGGCCAAAAAGGGCGTATGCGTTTTTTCCTGAATATATTCAGGAAAAAACGCATACGCCCTTTTTGGCCAAGTGCATCATTGTCGACGTTCTGCCTCTTTTCCTATGCTTTCAGGGCAATTCCAGTCTACCCCCTGCAATCGTTTTCCTGAAATTCTGCCCCGCTTTCAAGTCCCCTTCGCAGGCTTACTTCAATATATTTTTGGAGGATAGCTGTCATTTATAACTCTGCAGGTTTGTGAATTACAGTGCCCCTGAGCTCCTTTCTTCAATTCGCTTTCTTGTGAGCTGGGCACAAAACTGCAGGATTGCTTCAGTCCCTAATCTGTTTCCGTTAGGGCACGCTGAGCCTTTGGTTAATTCCTCTTACTTGTGGGAAATGAGCGTTACATTTGCCCGTGCAGACACCTACAGCTAGTCTCTCATTGGTTCTCCCTGTTCCTGTTCAACTTGCACAGAAATTGCAAGCTGTGCCAAACAGGAGGTTAGAGGCAATGACTCTCCAAGCGGGGAGAGTGTTAGTAAAGCATCTGGAATGGTGAACCCGAGGACCAGGATACGAAAACTGAGATGCATTTTAAATCGTTTCCCAATCACACGGTGGACGATACTCTGGGTTTACCATGCATGTTTTAGCTGGAGGAAGAATGCCTTGAACCTGGAGAGTTGGGACCCATGGAATGGGTACCATGCAGTATGACTTCAAAGGGTCTGCATTTGCTCACCGAAACTCACCAATGCTATCAGCCTGAAGTGTCCAGCCTTATGTCTCAACCAGCTCTGGGTGTAGATGTGGTCAATCCCGGTTGCATCACATGCCCTGAGTGAATTATTTAAGAATTGCTCTCTATTTCACTGTCTTTGTGTTTTGTTTTCGAAATTTATTTTGATAATGGGATTTATCGGATTTTCACTGCTGCGTTTCGGCCGCTGTATACACGCTTGATTCTCTTATGAGACATATATATCCATGGGTTTTAAGAATCTTCCTAGTCAGGTATATTCCTAGGCATTGAATATGTGGTGTTGGGTCCATTTCGTTGAGCAAGGAGTAGGTCTTGTCTATTATATATTTGGCTTATGGAAAGTTATCTGTGCTAATTTCAGTCTCTGGTTTTATGCAGCACCCCAAGGCACCTTTCCCCATAAGCAAGCACTAGTTGGTTTTCTAAATTTGAGACCCTGTTCTGTTTTGTAATTCAGTTCATGTGTAGTCAAGTGTACATTCCGAGTATTAGTGATATCTTATGATGTTTCTTTTTCTGTGTGACGTAGTTCACGTAGAATCACCGTACCTGTATCCACTCACTATGCCGCTATGGGCCTGATGACACAGATTTCATTGCTGAGTGATATTGCATTGCACGTACGTGCCACAGCTTCTTTATCAATTTTTTGCTTTCTGGGATATTTACCTGGTACTGTAGACGAGCTTCTTGGGAACACAGCCGTCCCAAACTTTGGGGTGGCTCTCTGTTTTTGATTTTAATTTCCCTAAGGAATAGGACCATAAGTGCAATTGCCATAGGCTGTGTTGCTTTATTTCTTACGTGTTTCAGG
Source organism: Phocoena phocoena (assembly GCF_963924675.1). NCBI lineage: Eukaryota > Metazoa > Chordata > Mammalia > Artiodactyla > Phocoenidae > Phocoena > Phocoena phocoena. The sequence goes on along the minus strand of NW_027077715.1, from coordinate 46,469 downwards.
AAACACCATACACTTCTCCAGTGTGGCTGTTGGCAATTTACATCCTGCCAATCAGCACAACAAGGCTCCCTGTTCTCCATATCCTGTCCTACCTTTCTGGATTTTACACTTTTTTCAGATGGCCCTTTTGCCCGGGGGGGGGGGGCAGAGAGATTTCAATGTAGTGCAGATTTCCTTTACAGGCTTGCTTGGTTGGCCAAAAAGGGCGTATGCGTTTTTTCCTGAATATATTCAGGAAAAAACGCATACGCCCTTTTTGGCCAAGTGCATCATTGTCGACGTTCTGCCTCTTTTCCTATGCTTTCAGGGCAATTCCAGTCTACCCCCTGCAATGGTTTTCCTGAAACTCTGCCTCGCTTTCAAGTCCCCTTCGCAGGCTTACTTCAATATATTTTTGGAGGATAGCTGTCATTTATAACTCTGCAGGTTTGTGAATTACAGTGCCCCTGAGCTCCTTTCTTCAACTCGCTTTCTTGTGAGCTGGGCACAAAACCGCAGGATTGCTTCAGTCCCTAATCTGTTTCCAGCAGGGCACACTGAGCCTTTGTTTAATTCCTCTTCCTGGTGGGCAATGAGCGTTACATTTGCCCGTGCAGACACCTACAGCTAGTCTCTCATTGGTTCTCCCTATTCCTGTTCATCTTGCACAGAAATTGCAAGCTGTGCCAAAGAGGAGGTTAAAGGCACTGACTCTCCAAGCGGGGAGAGTGTTAGTAAAGCATCTGGAATGGTGAACCCGAGGACCAGGATACGAAAACTGAGATGCATTTAAAATCGTTTACCAATCACACGGTGGACGATACTCTGGGTTTCCCATGCATGTTTTAGCTGGAGGAAGAATCCCTTGAACCTGGAGAGTTGGAACCCATGGAATGGGTACCAAGCAGTATGACTTCAAAGGGTCTGCATTTGCTCACCGCAACTCACCAATGCTATCAGCCTGAAGTGTCCAGCCTTATGTCTCAACCAGCTCTGGGTGTAGATGTGGTCAATCCCGGTTGCATCACATGCCCTGAGTGAATTATTTAAGAATTGCTCTCTATTTCACTGTCTTTGTGTTTTGTTTTCGAAATTTATTTTGATAATGGGATTTATCGGATTTTCACTGCTGCGTTTCGGCCGCAGTACACACGCTTGATTCTCCTACGGAGACATATATATCCATGGGTTTTAAGATTCTTCCTAGTCAGGTATATTCCTAGGCGTTGAATATGTGGTGTTGGGTCCATTTCGTTGAGCAAGGAGTAGGTCTTTTCTATTACATATTTGGCTTATGGAAAGATATCTGGGCTAATTTCAGTCTCTGGTTTTATGCAGCACCCTAAGGCACCTTTCCCCATAAGCAAGCAATAGTTGGTTTTCTAAATTTGAGACCCTGTTCTGTTTTGTAATTCAGTTCATGTGTAGTCAAGTTTACATTCCCTGTATTAGTGATATCTTATGATGTTTCTTTTTCTGTGTGACGTAGTTCACGTAGAATCACCGTACCTGCATCCACTCACTATGCCGCTACGGGCCTGATGACACAGATTTCATTGCTGGGTGATATTGCATTGTACGTACGTGCCACAACTTCTTTATCCATTTTTTGCTTTCTGGGATATTTACCTGATACTGTAGACGAGCTTCTTGTGAACACAGCCGTCCCAAATATTGGGGTGGCTGTCTGTTTTTGATTTTAATTTCCGTAAGCTATAGGACCATAAGTGGAAGTGCCATAGGCTGTGTTGCTTTGTTTCTTACGTGTTTCAGGAAACACCATACACTTCTCCAGGGTGGCTGCTGGCAATTTACATCCTGCCAATCAGCATAACAAGGCTCCCTGTTCTCCATATCCTGTCCTACCTTTCTGGATTTTACACTTTTTTCAGATGGCCCTTTTGCCCGGGGGGCAGTGAGACTTCATTGTAGTGCAGATTTCCTTTACAGGCTTCCTTGGTTGGCCAAAAAGGGCATATGCGTTTTTTCCTGAATATGTTCAGGAGAAAACGCATACGCCCTTTTTGGCCAAGTGCATCATTGTCGACGTTCTGCCTCTTTTCCTATGCTTTCAGGGCAATTCCAGTCTACCCCCTGCAATCGTTTTCCTGAAATTCTGCCCCGCTTTCAAGTCCCCTTCGCAGGCTTACTTCAATATATTTTTGGAGGATAGCTGTCATTTATAACTCTGCAGGTTTGTGAATTACAGTGCCCCTGAGCTCCTTTCTTCAACTCGCTTTCTTGTGAGCTGGGCACAAAACCGCAGGATTGCTTCAGGCCTTAATCTGTTTCCGGCAGGGCATGCTGAGCCTTTGTTTAATTCCTCTTCCTGGTGGGAAATGAGCGTTACATTTGCCCGTGCAGACACCTACAGCTAGTCTCTCATTGGTTCTCCCTATTTCTGTTCATCTTGCACAGAAATTGCAAGCTGTGCCCAACAGGAGGTTAAAGGCACTGACTCTCCAAGCGGGAAGAGTGTTAGTAAAGCATCTGGAATGGTGAACCCGAGGACCAGGATACGAAAACTGAGATGCATTTTAAATCGTTTCCCAATCACACGGTGGACCATACTGTGGTTATCCCATGCATGTTTTAGCTGGAGGAAGAATCCCTTGAACCTGAAGAGTTAGGACCCATGGAATTGTTACCATGCAATATGACTTCAAAGGGTCTGCATTTGCTCACCGAAACTCACCAATGCTATCAGCCTGTAGTGTCCAGCCTTATGTCTCAACCAGCTCTGGGTGTAGATGTGGTCAATCCCGGTTGCATCACATGCCCTGAGTGAATTATTTAAGAATTGCTCTCTATTTCACTGTCTTTGTGTTTTGTTTTCGAAATTTATTTTGATAATGGGATTTATCGGATTTTCACTGCTGCGTATCGGCCGCTGTACACACGCTTGATTCTCTTACGGAGACATATATATCCATGGGTTTTAAGATTCTTCCTAGTCAGGTATATTACTAGGCATTGAATATGTGGTGTTGAGTCCATTTCGTTGAGCAAGGAGTAGGTCTTGTCTATTACATATTTGGCTTATAGAATGTTATCTGTGCTAATTTCAGTCTCTGGTTTTATGCAGCACCCCAAGGCACCTTTCCCCATAAGCAAGCACTAGTTGGTTTTCTAAATTTGAGACCCTGTTCTGTTTTGTAATTCAGTTCATGTGTAGTCAAGTTTACATTCTGTGTATTAGTGATATCTTATGATGTTTCTTTTTCTGTGTGACGTAGTTCACGTAGAATCACCGTACCTGCATCCACTCACTATGCCGCTACGGGCCTGATAACACAGATTTCATTGCTGAGTGATATTGCATTGTACGTACGTGCCACAACTTCTTTATCCATTTTTTGCTTTCTGGGATATTTACCTGATACTGTAGACGAGCTTCTTGTGAACACAGCCGTCCCAAATATTGGGGTGGCTGTCTGTTTTTCATTTTAATTTCCGTAAGCTATAGGACCATAAGTGGAAGTGCCATAGGCTGTGTTGCTTTGTTTCTTACGTGTTTCAGGAAACAACATACACTTCTCCAGTGTGGTTGTTCACAATTTATATCCTGCCAATCAGCATAACAAGGCTCCCTGTTCTCCATATCCTGTCCTACCTTTCTGGATTTTACACTTTTTCCAGATGGCCCTTTTGCCCGGGGGGCAGTGAGACTTCATTGTAGTGCAGATTTCCTTTACAGGCTTGCTTGGTTGGACAAAAAGGGCGTATGCGTTTTTTCCTGAATATATTCAGGAAAAAACGCATACGCCCTTTTTGGCCAAGTGCATCATTGTCGACGTTGTGCCTCTATTCCTATGCTTTCAGGGCAATTCCAGTCTACCCCCTGCAATCGTTTTCCTAAAATTCTGCCCCACTTTCAAGTCCCCTTCGCAGGCTTACTTCAATATATTTTTGGAGGATAGCTGTCATTTATAACTCTGCAGGTTTGTGAATTACAGTGCCCCTGAGCTCCTTTCTTCAACTCGCTTTCTTGTGAGCTGGGCACAAAACCGCAGGATTGCTTCAGGCCCTAATCTGTTTCCAGCAGGGCACACTGAGCCTTTGTTTAATTCCTCTTCCTGGTGGGCAATGTGTGTTACATTTGCCCGTGCAGACACCTACAGTTAGTCTCTCATTGGTTCTCCCTATTCCTGTTCATCTTGCACAGAAATTGCAAGCTGTGCCAAAGAGGAGGTTAAAGGCACTGACTCTCCAAGTGGGGAGAGTGTTAGTAAAGCATCTGGAATGGTGAAGCCGAGGACCAGGGTACGAAAACTGAGATGCATTTTAAATCGTTTCCCAATCACACGGTGGACGATACTCTGGGGTTCCCATGCATGTTTTAGCTGGAGGAAGAATCCCTTGAACCTGGAGAGTTGGGACCCATGGAATGGGTACCATGCAGTATGACTTCAAAGGGTCTGCATTTGCTCACCGAAACTCACCAATGCTATCAGCCTGAAGTGTCCATCCTTATGTCTCAACCAGCTCTGGGTGTAGATGTGGTCAATCCCGGTTGCATCACATGCCCTGAGTGAATTATTTAAGAATTGCTCTCTATTTCACTGTCTTTGTGTTTTGTTTTCGAAATTTATTTTGATAATGGGATTTATCGGATTTTCACTGCTGCGTTTCGGCCGCTGTACACACGCTTGATTCTCTTACGGAGACATATATATCCATGGGTTTTAAGATTCTTCCTAGTCAGGTATATTCCTAGGCGTTGAATATGTGGTGTTGGGTCCATTTCGTTGAGCAAGGAGTAGGACTTTTCTATTACATATTTGGCTTATGGAAAGTTTTCTGTGCTAATTTCTGTCTCTGGTTTTATGCAGCACCCCAACGCACCATTCCCCATAAGCAAGCACTAGTTGGTTTTCTAAATTTGAGACCCTGTTCTGTTTTGTAATTCAGTTCATGTGTAGTCAAGTTTACATTCCATGTATTAGTGATATCTTATGATGTTTCTTTTTCTGTGTGACGTAGTTCACGTAGAATCACCGTACCTGCATCCACTCACTATGCCGCTATGGGCCTGATGACACAGATTTCATTGCTGAGTGATATTGCATTGTACGTACGTGCCACAACGTCTTTATCCATTTTTTTGCTTTCTGGGATATTTACCGGATATTGTAGACGAGCTTCTTGTGAACACAGCCGTCCCAAATATTGGGGTGGCTGTCTGTTTTTGATTTTAATTTCCGTAAGCTATAGGACCATAAGTGGAAGTGCCATAGGCTGTGTTGCTTTGTTTCTTACGTGTTTCAGGAAACACCATACACTTCTCCAGGGTGGCTGTTGGCAATTTACATCCTGGCAATCAGCATAACAAGGCTCCCTGTTCTCCATATCCTGTCCTAACTTTCTGGATTTTATACTTTTTTCAGATGGCCCTTTTGCCCGGGGGACAGTGAGACTTCATTGTAGTGCAGATTTCCTTTACAGGCTTGCTTGGTTGGCCAAGAAGGGGTATGCGTTTTTTCCTGAATGTATTCTGGAAAAAACGCATACGCCCTTTTTGGCCAAGTGCATCATTGTCGACGTTGTGCCTCTTTTCCTATGCTTTCAGGGCCATTCCAGTGTACCCCCTGCAATCGTTTTCCTGAAATTCTGCCCCGCTTTCAAGTCCCCTTCGCAGGCTTACTTCAATATAATTTTGGAAGATAGCTGTCATTTATAACTCGGCAGGTTTGTGAATTACAGTGCCCCTGAGCTCCTTTCTTCAACTCGCTTTCTTGTGAGCTGGGCACAAAACCGCAGGATTGCTTCAGGCCCTAATCTGTATCCAGCAGGGCACGCTGAGCCTTTGTTTAATTACTCTTCCTGGTGGGCAATGAGCGTTACATTTGCCCGTGTAGACACCTACAGCTAGGCTCTCATTGGTTCTCCCTATTCCTGTTTATCTTGCACAGAAATTGCAAGCTGTGCCAAAGAGGAGGTTAAAGGCACTGACTCTCCAAGCGGGGAGAGTGTTAGTAAAGCATCTGGAATGGTGAACCCGAGGACCAGGATACGAAAACTGAGATGCATTTTAAATCGTTTCCCAATCACACGGTGGACGATACTCTGGGTTACCCATGCATGTTTTAGCTGGAGGAAGAATCCCTTGAACCTGGAGAGTTGGGACCCATGGAATGGGTACCATGCAGTATGACTTCAAAGGGTCTGCATTTGCTCACCGAAACTCACCAATGCTATCAGCCTGAAGTGTCCAGCCTTATGTCTCAACCAGCTCTGGGTGTAGATGTGGTCAATCCCGGTTGCATCACATGCCCTGAGTGAATTATTTAAGAATTGCTCTCTATTTCACTGTCTTTGTGTTTTGTTTTCGAAATTTATTTTGATAATGGGATTTATCGGATTTTCACTGCTGCGTTTCGGCCGCTGTACACACGCTTGATTCTCTTACGGAGACATATATATCCATGGGTTTTAAGATTCTTCCTAGTCAGGTATATTCCTAGGCGTTGAATATGTGGTGTTGGGTCCATTTCGTTGAGCAAGGAGTAGGTCTTGTCTATTACATATTTGGCTTATGGAAAGTTATCTGTGCTAATTTCTGTCTCTGGTTTTATGCAGCACCCCAACGCACCTTTCCCCATAAGCAAGCACTAGTTGGTTTTCTAAATTTGAGACCCTGTTCTGTTTTGTAATTCAGTTCATGTGTAGTCAAGTTTACATTCCGTGTATTAGTGATATCTTATGATGTTTCTTTTTCTGTGTGACGTAGTTCACGTAGAATCACCGTACCTGCATCCACTCACTATGCCGCTACGGGCCTGACGACACAGATTTCATTGCTGAGTGATATTGCATTGTACGTACGTGCCACAACTTCTTTATCCATTTTTTGCTTTCTGGGATATTTACCTGATACTGTAGATGAGCTTCTTGTGAACACAGCCGTCCCAAATATTGGGGTGGCTCTCTGTTTTTGATTTTAATTTCCGTAAGCTATAGGACCATAAGTGGAAGTGCCATAGGCTGTGTTGCTTTGTTTCTTACGTGTTTCAGGAAACACCATACACTTCTCCAAGGTGGCTGCTGGCAATTTACATCCTGCCAATCAGCATAACAAGGCTCCCTGTTCTCCATATCCTGTCCTACATTTCTGGATTTTACACTTTTTTCATATGGCCCTTTTGTCCAGGGGGCAGTGAGACTTCATTGTAGTGCAGATTTCCTTTACAGGCTTGCTTGGTTGGCCAAAAAGGGCGTATGCGTTTTTCCCTGAATATATTCAGGAAAAAACGCATATGCCCTTTTTGGCCAAGTGCATCATTGTCGACGTTCTGCCTCTTTTCCTATGCTTTCAGGGCAATTCCAGTCAACCCCCTGCAATGGTTTTACTGAAATTCTGCCCCGCTTTCAAGTCCCCTTCGCATGATTACTTCAATATATTTTTGGAGGATAGCTGTCATTTATAACTCTGCAGGTTTGTGAATTACAGTGCCCCTGAGCTCCTTTCTTCAACTCGCTTTCTTGTGAGCTGGGCACAAAACCGCAGGATTGCTTCAGGCCCTAATCTGTTTCCGGCAGGGCACGCTGAGCCTTTGGTTAATTCCTCTTCCTGGTGGGAAATGAGCATTACATTTGCCCGTGCAGACACCTATAGCTAGTCTCTCATTGGTTCTCCCTATTCCTGTTCATCTTGCACAGAAATTGCAAGCAGTGCCAAACAGGAGGTTAAAGGCACTGACTCTCCAAGCGGGGAGAGTGTTAGTAAAGCATCTGGAATGGTGAACCCGAGGACCAGGATACGAAAACTGAGATGCATTTTAAATCATTTCCCAATCACACGGTGGACGATACTCTGGGTTTCCCATGCAAGTTTTAGCTGGAGGAAGAATGCCTTGAACCTGGAGAGTTGGGACCCATGGAATGGGTACCATGCAGTATGACTTCAAAGGGTCTGCATTTGCTCACCGAAACTCACCAATGCTATCAGCCTGAAGTGTCCAGCCTTATGTCTCAACCAGCTCTGGGTATAGATGTGGTCAATCCCGGTTGCACCACATGCCCTGAGTGAATTATTTAAGAATTGGTCTCTATTTTACTGTCTTTGTGTTTTGTTTTCGAAATTTATTTTGATAATGGGATTTATCGGATTTTCACTGCTGCGTTTCGGCCGCAGGCACACGCTTGATTCTCTTACGGAGACATATATATCCATGGGTTTTAAGATTCTTCCTAGTCAGGTATATTCCTAGGCGTTGAATATGTGGTGTTGGGTCCATTTCGTTGAGCAAGGAGTAGGTCTTGTCTATTACATATTTGGCTTATGGAATGTTATCTGTGCTAATTTCAGTCTCTGCTTTTATGCAGCACCCCAAGGCACCTTTCCCCATAAGCAAGCAATAGTTGGTTTTCTAAATTTGAGACCCTGTTCTGTTTTGTAATTCAGTTCATGTGTAGTCAAGTTTACATTCCGTGTATTAGTGATATCTTAAGATGTTTCTTTTTCTGTGTGACGTAGTTCACGTAGAATCACCGTACCTGCATCCACTCACTATGCCGCTACGGGCCTGATGACACAGATTTCATTGCTGAGTGATATTGCATTGCACGTACGTGCCACAACTTCTTTATCCATATTTTGCTTTCTGGGATATTTACCTTGTACTGTAGACGAGCTTCTTGGGAACACAGCCGTCCCAAACTTTGGGGTGGCTCTCTGTTTTTGATTTTAATTTCCCTAAGGAATAGGACCATAAGTGCAATTGCCATAGGCTGTGTTGCTTTATTTCTTACGTGTTTCAGGAAACACCATACACTTCCCCAGGGTGGCTGTTGGCAATTTACATCCTGCCAATCAGCATAACAAGGCTCCCTGTTCTCCATATCCTGTCCTACCTTTCTGGATTTTACACTTTTCTCAGATGGCCCTTTTGCCCGGGGTCAGTGAGACTTCATTGTAGTGCAGATTTCCTTTACAGGCTTGCTTGGTTGGCCAAAATGGGCGTATGCGTTTTTTCCTGAATATATGCAGGAAAAAACGCATACGCCCTTTTTGGCCAAGTGCATCATTGTCGACGTTCTGCCTCTTTTCCTATGCTTTCAGGGCAATTCCAGTCAACCCCCTGCAATGGTTTTACTGAAATTCTGCCCCGCTTTCAAGTCCCCTTCGCATGATTACTTCAATATATTTTTGGAGGATAGCTGTCATTTATAACTCTGCAGGTTTGTGAATTACAGTGCCCCTGAGCTCCTTTCTTCAACTCGCTTTCTTGTGAGCTGGGCACAAAACCGCAGGATTGCTTCAGGCCCTAATCTGTTTCCAGCAGGGCACGCTGAGCCTTAGGTTAATTCCTCTTCCTGGTGGGAAATGAGCATTACATTTGCCCGTGCAGACACCTATAGCTAGTCTCTCATTGGTTCTCCCTATTCCTGTTTATCTTGCACAGAAATTGCAAGCTGTGCCAAAGAGGAGGTTAAAGGCACTGACTCTCCAAGCGGGGAGAGTGTTAGTAAAGCATCTGGAATGGTGAACCCGAGGACCAGGATACGAAAACTGAGATGCATTTTAAATCGTTTCCCAATCACACGGTGGACGATACTCTGGGTTACCCATGCATGTTTTAGCTGGAGGAAGAATCCCTTGAACCTGGAGAGTTGGGACCCATGGAATGGGTACCATGCAGTATGACTTCAAAGGGTCTGCATTTGCTCACCGAAACTCACCAATGCTATCAGCCTGAAGTGTCCAGCCTTATGTCTCAACCAGCTCTGGGTGTAGATGTGGTCAATCCCGGTTGTATCACATGCCCTGAGTGAATTATTTAAGAATTGCTCTCTATTTCACTGTCTTTGTGTTTTGTTTTCGAAATTTATTTTGATAATGGGATTTATCGGATTTTCACTGCTGCGTTTCGGCCGCTGTACACACGCTTGATTCTCTTACGGAGACATATATATCCATGGGTTTTAAGATTCTTCCTAGTCAGGTATATTCCTAGGCGTTGAATATGTGGTGTTGGGTCCATTTCGTTGAGCAAGGAGTAGGTCTTGTCTATTACATATTTGGCTTATGGAAAGTTATCTGTGCTAATTTCTGTCTCTGGTTTTATGCAGCACCCCAAGGCACCTTTCCCCATAAGCAAGCACTAGTTGGTTTTCTAAATTTGAGTCCCTGTTCTGTTTTGTAATTCAGTTCATGTGTAGTCAAGTTTACATTCCGTGAATTAGTGATATCTTATGATGTTTCTTTTTCTGTGTGACGTAGTTCACGTAGAATAACCGTATCTGCATCCACTGACTATGCCGCTACGCGCCTGATGACACAGATTTCATTGCTGAGTGATATTGCATTGTACGTATGTGCCACAACTTCTTTATCCATTTTTTGCTTTCTGGGATATTTACCTGATACTGTAGATGAGCTTCTTGTGAACACAGCCGTCCCAAATATTGGGGTGGCTGTCTGTTTTTGATTTTAATTTCCGTAAGCTATAGGACCATAAGTGGAAGTGCCATAGGCTGTGTTGCTTTGTTTCTTACCTATTTCAGGAAACACCATACACTTCTCCAGGGTGGCTGCTGGCAATTTACATCCTGCCAATCAGCATAACAAGGCTCCCTGTTCTCCATATCCTGTCCTACCTTTCTGGATTTTACACTTTTTTCAGATGGCCCTTTTGCCCTGGGGGCAGTGAGACTTCATTGTAGTGCAGATTTCCTTTACAGGCTTGCTTGGTTGGCCAAAAAGGGCGTATGCGTTTTTCCCTGAATATATTCAGGAAAAAACGCATATGCCCTTTTTGGCCAAGTGCATCATTGTCGACGTTCTGCCTCTTTTCCTATGCTTTCAGGGCAATTCCAGTCAACCCCCTGCAATGGTTTTACTGAAATTCTGCCCCGCTTTCAAGTCCCCTTCGCATGATTACTTCAATATATTTTTGGAGGATAGCTGTCATTTATAACTCTGCAGGTTTGTGAATTACAGTGCCCCTGAGCTCCTTTCTTCAACTCGCTTTCTTGTGAGCTGGGCACAAAACCGCAGGATTGCTTCAGGCCCTAATCTGTTTCCGGCAGGGCACGCTGAGCCTTTGGTTAATTCCTCTTCCTGGTGGGAAATGAGCATTACATTTGCCCGTGCAGACACCTATAGCTAGTCTCTCATTGGTTCTCCCTATTCCTGTTCATCTTGCACAGAAATTGCAAGCAGTGCCAAACAGGAGGTTAAAGGCACTGACTCTCCAAGCGGGGAGAGTGTTAGTAAAGCATCTGGAATGGTGAACCCGAGGACCAGGATACGAAAACTGAGATGCATTTTAAATCATTTCCCAATCACACGGTGGACGATACTCTGGGTTTCCCATGCAAGTTTTAGCTGGAGGAAGAATGCCTTGAACCTGGAGAGTTGGGACCCATGGAATGGGTACCATGCAGTATGACTTCAAAGGGTCTGCATTTGCTCACCGAAACTCACCAATGCTATCAGCCTGAAGTGTCCAGCCTTATGTCTCAACCAGCTCTGGGTATAGATGTGGTCAATCCCGGTTGCACCACATGCCCTGAGTGAATTATTTAAGAATTGGTCTCTATTTTACTGTCTTTGTGTTTTGTTTTCGAAATTTATTTTGATAATGGGATTTATCGGATTTTCACTGCTGCGTTTCGGCCGCAGGACACACGCTTGATTCTCTTACGGAGACATATATATCCATGGGTTTTAAGATTCTTCCTAGTCAGGTATATTCCTAGGCGTTGAATATGTGGTGTTGGGTCCATTTCGTTGAGCAAGGAGTAGGTCTTGTCTATTACATATTTGGCTTATGGAATGTTATCTGTGCTAATTTCAGTCTCTGCTTTTATGCAGCACCCCAAGGCACCTTTCCCCATAAGCAAGCAATAGTTGGTTTTCTAAATTTGAGACCCTGTTCTGTTTTGTAATTCAGTTCATGTGTAGTCAAGTTTACATTCCGTGTATTAGTGATATCTTAAGATGTTTCTTTTTCTGTGTGACGTAGTTCACGTAGAATCACCGTACCTGCATCCACTCACTATGCCGCTACGGGCCTGATGACACAGATTTCATTGCTGAGTGATATTGCATTGCACGTACGTGCCACAACTTCTTTATCCATATTTTGCTTTCTGGGATATTTACCTTGTACTGTAGACGAGCTTCTTGGGAACACAGCCGTCCCAAACTTTGGGGTGGCTCTCTGTTTTTGATTTTAATTTCCCTAAGGAATAGGACCATAAGTGCAATTGCCATAGGCTGTGTTGCTTTATTTCTTACGTGTTTCAGGAAACACCATACACTTCCCCAGGGTGGCTGTTGGCAATTTACATCCTGCCAATCAGCATAACAAGGCTCCCTGTTCTCCATATCCTGTCCTACCTTTCTGGATTTTACACTTTTCTCAGATGGCCCTTTTGCCCAGGGTCAGTGAGACTTCATTGTAGTGCAGATTTCCTTTACAGGCTTGCTTGGTTGGCCAAAACGGGCGTATGCGTTTTTTCCTGAATATATGCAGGAAAAAACGCATATGCCCTTTTTGGCCAAGTGCATCATTGTCGACGTTCTGCCTCTTTTCCTATGCTTTCTGGGCAATTCCAGTCAACCCCCTGCAATTGTTTTACTGAAATTCTGCCCCGCTTTCAAGTCCCCTTCGCAGGCTTACTTCAATATATTTTTGGAGGATAGCTGTCATTTATAACTCTGCAGGTTTGTGAATTACAGTGCCCCTGAGCTCCTTTCTTCAACTCGCTTTCTTGTGAGCTGGGCACAAAACCGCAGGATTGCTTCAGGCCCTAATCTGTTTCCAGCAGGGCACGCTGAGCCTTAGGTTAATTCCTCTTCCTGGTGGGAAATGAGCATTACATTTGCCCGTGCAGACACCTATAGCTAGTCTCTCATTGGTTCTCCCTATTCCTGTTCATCTTGCACAGAAATTGCAAGCTGTGCCAAACAGGAGGTTAAAGGCACTGACTCTCCAAGCGGGGAGAGTGTTAGTAAAGCATCTGGAATGGTGAACCCGAGGACCAGGATACGAAAACTGAGATGCATTTTAAATCATTTCCCAATCACACGGTGGACGATACTCTGGGTTTCCCATGCAAGTTTTAGCTGGAGGAAGAATGCCTTGAACCTGGAGTGTTGGGACCCATGGAATGGGTACCATGCAGTATGACTTCAAAGGGTCTGCATTTGCTCACCGAAACTCACCAATGCTATCAGCCTGAAGTGTCCAGCCTTATGTCTCAACCAGCTCTGGGTGTAGATGTGGTCAATCCCGGTTGCACCACATGCCCTGAGTGAATTATTTAAGAATTGGTCTCTATTTTACTGTCTTTGTGTTTTGTTTTCGAAATTTATTTTGATAATGGGATTTATCGGATTTTCACTGCTGCGTTTCGGCCACAGGACACACGCTTGATTCTCTTACGGAGACATATATATCCATGGGTTTTAAGATTCTTCCTAGTCAGGTATATTCCTAGGCGTTGAATATGTGGTGTTGGGTCCATTTCGTTGAGCAAGGAGTAGGTCTTGTCTATTACATATTTGGCTTATGGAATGTTATCTGTGCTAATTTCAGTCTCTGCTTTTATGCAGCACCCCAAGGCACCTTTCCCCATAAGCAAGCAATAGTTGGTTTTCTAAATTTGAGACCCTGTTCTGTTTTGTAATTCAGTTCATGTGTAGTCAAGTTTACATTCCGTGTATTAGTGATATCTTAAGATGTTTCTTTTTCTGTGTGACGTAGTTCACGTAGAATCACCGTACCTGCATCCACTCACTATGCCGCTACGGGCCTGATGACACAGATTTCATTGCTGAGTGATATTGCTTTGCACGTACGTGCCACAACTTCTTTATCCATTTTTTGCTTTCTGGGATATTTACCTTGTACTGTAGACGAGCTTCTTGGGAACACAGCCGTCCCAAACATTGGGGTGGCTGTCTGTTTTTGATTTTAATTCCCCTAAGCTATAGGACCATAAGTGCAAATGCCATAGGCTGTGTTGCTTTGTTTCTTACGTGTTTCAGGAAACACCATACACTTCTCCAGGGTGGCTGTTCACAATTTACATCCTGCCAATCAGCATAACAAGGCTCCCTGTTCTCCATATCCTGTCCTATCATTCTGGATTTTACACTTTGTTCAGATGGCCCTTTTGCCCGGGGGGGGGGCAGTGAGATTTCATTGTAGTGCAGATTTCCTTTACAGGCTTGCTTGGTTGGCCAAAATGGGCGTATGCGTTTTTTCCTGAATATATTCAGGAAAAAACGCATACGCCCTTTTTGGCCAAGTGCATCATTGTCGAAGTTCTGCCTCTTTTCCTATGCTTTCAGGGCAATTCCAGTCTACCCCCTGCAATCGTTTTCCTGAAATTCTGCCCCGCTTTCAAGTCCCCTGCGCAGGCTTACTTCAATATATTTTTGGAGGATAGCTGTCATTTATAACTGTGCAGGTTTGTGAATTACAGTGCCCCTGAGCTCCTTTCTTCAACTCGCTTTCTTGTGAGCTGGGCACAAAACCGCAGGATTGCTTCAGGCCCTAATCTGTTTCCAGCAGGGCACACTGAGCCTTTGTTTAATTCCTCTTCCTGGTGGGCAATGAGCGTTACATTTGCCTGTGCAGACACCTACAACTAGTCTCTCATTGGTTCTCCCTATTCCTGTTCATCTTGCACAGAAATTGCAAGCTGGGCCAAACAGGAGGTTAAAGGCACTGACTCTCCAAGCAGGGAGAGTGTTAGTAAAGCGTCTGGAATGGTGAACCCGAGGACCAGGATACGAAAACTGAGATGCATTTTAAATCGTTTCCCAATCACACGGTGGACGATACTCTGGGTTTCCCATGCATGTTTTAGCTGGAGGAAGAATCCCTTGAACCTGGAGATTTGGGACCCATGGAATGGGTACCATGCAGTATGACTTCAAAGGGTAGGAATTTACTCACCGAACCTCACCAATGCTATCAGCCTGAAGTGTCCAGCCTTATGTCTCAACCCGCTCTGGGTGTAGATATGGTCAATCCCGGTTGCATCACATGCCCTGAGTGAATTATTTAAGAATTGCTCTCTATTTCACTGTCTTTGTGTTTTGTTTTTGAAATGTATTTTGATAATGGGATTTATCGGATTTTCACTGCTGCATTTCGGCCGCTGTACACACGCTTGATTCTCTTACGGAGACATATATATCCATGGGTTTTAAGATTCTTCCTAGTCAGGTATATTCCTAGGCGTTGAATATGTGGTGTTCGGTCCATTTCGTTGAGCAAGGAGTAGGTCTTGTCTATTACATATTTGGCTTATGGAAAGCTATCTGTGCTAATTTCAGTCTCTCGTTTTATGCAGCACCCCAACTCACCTTTCCCCATAAGCAAGCACTAGTTGGTTTTCTAAATTTGAGACCCTGTTCTGTTTTGTAATTCAGTTCATGTGTAGTCAAGTTTACATTCCGTGTATTAGTGATATCTTATGATGTTTCTTTTTCTGTGTGACGTAGTTCACGTAGAATCACCGTACCTGCATCCACTCACTATGCCGCTATGGGCCTGATGACACAGATTTCATTGCTGAGTGATATTGCATTGTACGTACGTGCCACAACTTCTTTATCCATTTTTTGTTTCTGGGATATTTACCTGATACTGTAGACGAGCTTCTTGTGAACACATCCGTCCCAAATATTGGGGTGGCTGTCTGTTTTTGATTTTAATTTCCGTAAGCTATAGGACCATAAGTGGAAGTGCCATAGGCTGTGTTGCTTTGTTTCTTACGTGTTTCAGGAAACACCATACACTTCTCCAGGGTGGCTGCTGGCAATTTACATCCTGCCAATCAGCATTACAAGGCTCCCTGTTCTCCATATCCTGTCCTATCTTTCTGGATTTCACACTTTTTTCAGATGGCCCTTTTGCCCGGGGGGCAGTGAGACTTCATTGTAGTGCAGATTTCCTTTACAGGCTTGCTTGGTTGGCCAAAAAGGGCATATGCGTTTTTTCCTGAATATATTCAGGAAAAAACGCATACGCCCTTTTTGGCCAAGTGCATCATTGTCGACGTTGTGCCTCTTTTCCTATGCTTTCAGGGCAATTCCACTCTACCCCCTGCAATCGTTTTCCTGAAATTCTGCCCCGCTTTCAAGTCCCCTGCGCAGGCTTACTTCAATATATTTTTGGAGGATAGCTGTCATTTATAACTCTGCAGGTTTGTGAATTACAGTGCCCCTGAGCTCCTTTCTTCAACTCGCTTTCTTGTGAGCTGGGCACAAAACCGCAGGATTGCTTCAGGCCCTAATCTGTTTCCAGCAGGGCACACTGAGCCTTTGTTTAATTCCTCTTCCTGGTCGGAAATGAGTGTTACATTTGCCCGTGCAGACACCTACAGCTAGTCTCTCATTGGGTCTCCCTATTCCTGTTCATCTTGCACAGAAATTGCAAACTGTGCCAAACAGGAGGTTAAAGGCACTGACTCTCCAAGCGGGAAGAGTGTTAGTAATGCGTCTGGAATGGTGAACCCGAGGACAAAGATACGAAAACTGAGATCCATTTTAAATCGTTTCCCAATCTCACGGTGTACCATACTCTGTGTTTCCCATGCATGTTTTAGCCGAAGGAAGAATCCCTTGAACCTGGAGAGTTGGGACCCATGGAATGGGTACCATGCAGTATGACTTCAAAGGGTCTGCATTTGCTCACCGAAACTCACCAATGCTATCAGCCTGAAGTGTCCAGCCTTATGTCTCAACCAGCTCTGGGTGTAGATGTGGTCAATCCCGGTTGCATCACATGCCCTGAGTGAATTATTTAAGAATTGCTCTCTATTTCACTGTATTTGTGTTTTGTTTTCGAAATTAATTTTGATAATGGGATTTATCGGATTTTCACTGCTGCGTTTCGGCCGCTGTACACACGCTTGATTCTCTTACGGAGACATATATATCCATGGGTTTTAAGATTCTTCCTAGTCAGGTATATTCCTAGGCGTTGAATATGGGGTGTTGAGTCCATTTCGTTGAGCAAGGAGTAGGTCTTGTCTATTACATATTTGGCTTATGGAATGTTATCTGTGCTAATTTCAGTCTCTGGTTTTATGCAGCACCCCAAGGCACCTTTCCCCATAAGCGAGCACTAGTTGGTTTTCTAAATTTGAGACCCTGTTCTGTTTTGTAATTCAGTTCATGTGTAGTCAAGTGTACATTCCGAGTATTAGTGATATCTTATGATGTTTCTTTTTCTGTGTGACGTAGTTCACGTAGAATCACCGTACCTGCATCCACTCACTATGCCGCTATGGGCCTGATGACACAGATTTCATTGCTGAGTGATATTGCATTGCACGTACGTGCCACAGCTTCTTTATCCATTTTTTGCTTTCTGGGATATTTACCTGGTACTGTAGACGAGCTTCTTGGGAACACAGCCGTCCCAAACATTGGGGTGGCTCTCTGTTTTTGATTTTAATTTCCCTAAGGAATAGGACCATAAGTGCAATTGCCATAGGCTGTGTTGCTTTATTTCTTACGTGTTTCAGGAAACACCATACACTTCTCCAGTGTGGCTGTTGGCAATTTACATACTGCCAATCAGCACAACAAGGCTCCCTGTTCTCCATATCCTGTCCTAACTTTCTGGATTTTACACTTTTTTCACATGGCCCTTTTGCCCGGGGGTGGGGGCAGAGAGATTTCAATGTAGTGCAGATTTCCTTTACAGGCTTGCTTGGTTGGCCAAAAAGGGCGTATGCGTTTTTTCCTGAATATATTCAGGAAAAAACGCATACGCCCTTTTTGGCCAAGTGCATCATTGTCGACGTTCTGCCTCTTTTCCTATGCTTTCAGGGCAATTCCAGTCTACCCCCTGCAATCGTTTTCCTGAAATTCTGCCCCGCTTTCAAGTCCCCTTCGCAGGCTTACTTCAATATATTTTTGGAGGATAGCTGTCATTTATAACTCTGCAGGTTTGTGAATTACAGTGCCCCTGAGCTCCTTTCTTCAACTCGCTTTCTTGTGAGCTGGGCACAAAACCGCAGGATTGCTTCCGGCCTTAATCTGTTTCCGGCAGGGCACGCTGAGCCTTTGTTTAATTCCTCTTCCTGGTGGGAAATGAGCATTACATTTGCCCGTGCAGACACCTACAGCTAGTCTCTCATTGGTTCTCCCTATTTCTGTTCATCTTGCACAGAAATTGCAAGCTGTGCCCAACAGGAGGTTAAAGGCACTGACTCTCCAAGCGGGAAGAGTGTTAGTAAAGCATCTGGAATTGTGAACCCGAGGACCAGGATACGAAAACTGAGATGCATTTTAAATCGTTTCCCAATCACACGGTGGACCATACTGTGGTTATCCCATGCATGTTTTAGCTGGAGGAAGAATCCCTTGAACCTGAAGAGTTAGGACCCATGGAATTGGTACCATGCAATATGACTTCAAAGGGTCTGCATTTGCTCACCGAAACTCACCAATGCTATCAGCCTGAAGTGTCCAGCCTTATGTCTCAACCAGCTCTGGGTGTAGATGTGGTCAATCCCGGTTGCATCACATGCCCTGAGTGAATTATTTAAGAATTGCTCTCTATTTCACTGTCTTTGTGTTTTGTTTTCGAAATTTATTTTGATAATGGGATTTATCGGATTTTCACTGCTGCGTTTCGGCCGCTGTATACACGCTTGATTCTCTTATGAGACATATATATCCATGGGTTTTAAGAATCTTCCTAGTCAGGTATATTCCTAGGCATTGAATATGTGGTGTTGGGTCCATTTCGTTGAGCAAGGAGTAGGTCTTGTCTATTACATATTTGGCTTATGGAAAGTTATCTGTGCTAATTTCAGTCTCTGGTTTTATGCAGCACCCCAACGCACCTTTCCCCATAAGCAAGCACTAGTTGGTTTTCTAAATTTGAGACCCTGTTCTGTTTTGTAATTCAGTTCATGTGTAGTCAAGTTTACATTCCGTGTATCAGTGATATCTTATGATGTTTCTTTTTCTGTGTGACGTAGTTCACGTAGATTCACCGTATCTGCATCCACTCACTATGCCGCTACAGGCCTGATGACACAGATTTCATTGCTGAGTGATATTTCATTGTACGTACGTGCCACAACTTCTTTATCCATTTTTTGCTTTCTGGGATATTTACCTGGTACTGTAGACGAGCTTCTTGGGAACACAGCCGTCCCAAACTTTGGGGTGGCTCTCTGTTTATGATTTTAATTTCGCTAAGCAATAGGACCATAAGTGCAATTGACATAGGCTGTGATGCTTTATTTCTTACGTGTTTCAGGAAACACCATACACTTCTCCAGGGTGGCTGCTGGCAATTTACATCCTGCCATTCAGCATAACAAGGCTCCCTGTTCTCCATATCCTGCCCTACCTTTCTGGATTTTATACTTTTTTCAGATGGCCCTTTTGCCCGCGGGGCAGTGAGTCTTCATTGTAGTGCAGATTTCCTTTACAGGCTTGCTTGGTTGGCCAGAAAGGGCGTATGCGTTTTTTCCTGAATATATTTAGGAAAAAACGCATACGCCCTTTTTGGCCAAGTGCATCATTGTCGACGTTCTGCCTCTTTTCCTATGCTTTCAGGGCAATTCCAGTCTACCCCCTGCAATCGTTTTCCTGAAATTCTGCCCCGCTTTCAAGTCCCCTTCGCAGGCTTACTTCAATATATTTTTGGAGGATAGCTGTCATTTATAACTCTGCAGGTTTGTGAATTACAGTGCCCCTGAGCTCCTTTCTTCAATTCGCTTTCTTGTGAGCTGGGCACAAAACTGCAGGATTGCTTCAGTCCCTAATCTGTTTCCGTTAGGGCACGCTGAGCCTTTGGTTAATTCCTCTTACTTGTGGGAAATGAGCGTTACATTTGCCCGTGCAGACACCTACAGCTAGTCTCTCATTGGTTCTCCCTGTTCCTGTTCAACTTGCACAGAAATTGCAAGCTGTGCCAAACAGGAGGTTAGAGGCACTGACTCTCCAAGCGGGGAGAGTGTTAGTAAAGCATCTGGAATGGTGAACCCGAGGACCAGGATACGAAAACTGAGATGCATTTTAAATCGTTTCCCAATCACACGGTGGACGATACTCTGGGTTTACCATGCATGTTTTAGCTGGAGGAAGAATGCCTTGAACCTGGAGAGTTCGGACCCATGGAATGGGTACCATGCAGTATGACTTCAAAGGGTCTGCATTTGCTCACCGAAACTCACCAATGCTATCAGCCTGAAGTGTCCAGCCTTATGTCTCAACCAGCTCTGGGTGTAGATGTGGTCAATCCCGGTTGCATCACATGCCCTGAGTGAATTATTTAAGAATTGCTCTCTATTTCACTGTATTTGTGTTTTGTTTTCGAAATTAATTTTGATAATGGGATTTATCGGATTTTCACTGCTGCGTTTCGGCCGCTGTACACACGCTTGATTCTCTTACGGAGACATATATATCCATGGGTTTTAAGATTTTTCCTAGTCAGGTATATTCCTAGGCGTTGAATATGGGGTGTTGAGTCCATTTCGTTGAGCAAGGAGTAGGTCTTGTCTATTACATATTTGGCTTATGGAATGTTATCTGTGCTAATTTCAGTCTCTGGTTTTATGCAGCACCCCAAGGCACCTTTCCCCATAAGCGAGCACTAGTTGGTTTTCTAAATTTGAGACCCTGTTCTGTTTTGTAATTCAGTTCATGTGTAGTCAAGTGTACATTCCGAGTATTAGTGATATCTTATGATGTTTCTTTTTCTGTGTGACGTAGTTCACGTAGAATCACCGTACCTGCATCCACTCACTATGCCGCTATGGGCCTGATGACACAGATTTCATTGCTGAGTGATATTGCATTGCACGTACGTGCCACAGCTTCTTTATCCATTTTTTGCTTTCTGGGATATTTACCTGGTACTGTAGACGAGCTTCTTGGAAACACAGCCGTCCCAAACTTTGGGGTGGCTCTCTGTTTTTGATTTTAATTTCCCTAAGGAATAGGACCATAAGTGCAATTGCCATAGGCTGTGTTGCTTAATTTCTTACGTGTTTCAGGAAACACCATACACTTCTCCAGTGTGGCTGTTGGCAATTTACATCCTGCCAATCAGCACAACAAGGCTCCCTGTTCTCCATATCCTGTCCTAAATTTCTGGATTTTACACTTTTTTCACATGGCCCTTTTGCCCGGGGGGGGGGGGGCAGAGAGATTTCAATGTAGTGCAGATTTCCTTTACAGGCTTGCTTGGTTGGCCAAAAAGGGCGTATGCGTTTTTTCCTGAATATATTCAGGAAAAAACGCATACGCCCTTCTTGGCCAAGTGCATCATTGTCGACGTTCTGCCTCTTTTCCTATGCTTTCAGGGCAATTCCAGTCTCCCCCCTGCAATGGTTTTCCTGAAACAAAGCCTCGCTTTCAAGTCCCCTTCGCAGGCTTACTTCAATATATTTTTGGAGGATAGCTGTCATTTATAACTCTGCAGGTTTGTGAATTACAGTGCCCCTGAGCTCCTTTCTTCAACTCGCTTTCTTGTGAGCTGGGCACAAAACCGCAGGATTGCTTCAGTCCCTAATCTGTTTCCAGCAGGGCACACTGAGCCTTTGTTTAATTCCTCTTCCTGGTGGGCAATGAGCGTTACATTTGCCCGTGCAGACACCTACAGCTAGTCTCTCATTGGTTCTCCCTATTCCTGTTCATCTTGCACAGAAATTGCAAGCTGTGCCAAAGAGGAGTTTAAAGGCACTGACTCTCCAAGCGGGGAGAGTGTTAGTAAAGCATCTGGAATGGTGAACCCGAGGACCAGGATACGAAAACTGAGATGCATTTAAAATCGTTTACCAATCACACGGTGGACGATACTCTGGGTTTCCCATGCATGTTTTACCTGGAGGAAGAATCCCTTGAACCTGGAGAGTTGGGACCCATGGAATGCGTACCATGCAGTATGACTTCAAAGGGTCTGCATTTGCTCACCGAAACTCACCAATGCTATCAGCCTGAAGTGTCCAGCCTTATGTCTCAACCAGCTCTGGGTGTAGATGTGGTCAATCCCGGTTGCATCACATGCCCTGAGTGAATTATTTAAGAATTGCTCTCTATTTCACTGTCTTTGTGTTTTGTTTTCGAAATTTATTTTGATAATGGGATTTATCGGATTTTCACTGCTGCGTTTCGGCCGCTGTACACACGCTTGATTCTCCTATGGAGACATATATATCCATGGGTTTTAAGATTCTTCCTAGTCAGGTATATACCTAGGCGTTGAATATGTGGTGTTGGGTCCATTTCGTTGAGCAAGGAGTAGGTCTTTTCTATTACATATTTGGCTTATGGAAAGATATCTGTGCTAATTTCAGTCTCTGGTTTTATGCAGCACCCTAAGGCACCTTTCCCCATAAGCAAGCAATAGTTGGTTTTCTAAATTTGAGACCCTGTTCTGTTTTGTAATTCAGTTCATGTGTAGTCAAGTTTACATTCCCTGCATTAGTGATATCTTATGATGTTTCTTTTTCTGTGTGACGTAGTTCACGTAGAATCACCGTACCTGCATCCACTCACTATGCCGCTACGGGCCTGATGACACAGATTTCATTGCTGAGTGATATTGCATTGTACGTACGTGCCACAACTTCTTTATCCATTTTTTGCTTTCTGGGATATTTACCTGATACTGTAGACGAGCTTCTTGTGAACACAGACGTCCCAAATATTGGGGTGGCTGTCTGTTTTTGATTTTAATTTCCGTAAGCTATAGGACCATAAGTGGAAGTGCCATAGGCTGTGTTGCTTTGTTTCTTACGTGTTTCAGGAAACACCATACACTTCTCCAGGGTGGCTGCTGGCAATTTACATCCTGCCAATCAGCATAACAAGGCTCCCTGTTCTCCATATCCTGTCCTACCTTTCTGGATTTTACACTTTTTTCAGATGGCCCTTTTGCCCGGGGGGCAGTGAGACTTCATTGTAGTGCAGATTTCCTTTACAGGCTTGCTTGGTTGGCCAAAAAGGGCGTATGCGTTTTCTCCTGAATATATTCAGGAGAAAACGCATACGCCCTTTTTGGCCAAGTGCATCATTGTCGATGTTCTGCCTCTTTTCCTATGCTTTCAGGGCAATTCCAGTCTACCCCCTGCAATCGTTTTCCTGAAATTCTGCCCCGCTTTCAAGTCCCCTTCGCAGGCTTACTTCAATATATTTTTGGAGGATAGCTGTCATTTATAACTCTGCAGGTTTGTGAATTACAGTGCCCCTGAGCTCCTTTCTTCAACTCGCTTTCTTGTGAGCTGGGCACAAAACCGCAGGATTGCTTCAGGCCTTAATCTGTTTCCGGCAGGGCACGCTGAGCCTTTGTTTAATTCCTCTTCCTGGTGGGAAATGAGCGTTACATTTGCCCGTGCAGACACCTACAGCTAGTCTCTCATTGGTTCTCCCTATTTCTGTTCATCTTGCACAGAAATTGCAAGCTGTGCCCAAGAGGAGGTTAAAGGCACTGACTCTCCAAGCGGGAAGAGTGTTAGTAAAGCATCTGGAATGGTGAACCCGAGGACCAGGATACGAAAACTGAGATGCATTTTAAATCGTTTCCCAATCACACGGTGGACCATACTGTGGTTATCCCATGCATGTTTTAGCTGGAGGAAGAATCCCTTGAACCTGAAGAGTTAGGACCCATGGAATTGGTACCATGCAATATGACTTCAAAGGGTCTGCATTTGCTGACCGAAACTCACCAATGCTATCAGCCTGAAGTGTCCAGCCTTATGTCTCAACCAGCTCTGGGTGTAGATGTGGTCAATCCCGGTTGCATCACATGCCCTGAGTGAATTATTTAAGAATTGCTCTCTATTTCACTGTCTTTGTGTTTTGTTTTCGAAATTTATTTTGATAATGGGATTTATCGGATTTTCACTGCTGCGTTTCGGCCGCTGTATACACGCTTGATTCTCTTATGAGACATATATATCCATGGGTTTTAAGAATCTTCCTAGTCAGGTATATTCCTAGGCATTGAATATGTGGTGTTGGGTCCATTTCGTTGAGCAAGGAGTAGGTCTTGTCTATTACATATTTGGCTTATGGAAAGTTATCTGTGCTAATTTCAGTCTCTGGTTTTATGCAGCACCCCAACGCACCTTTCCCCATAAGCAAGCACTAGTTGGTTTTCTAAATTTGAGACCCTGTTCTGTTTTGTAATTCAGTTCATGTGTAGTCAAGTTTACATTCCGTGTATTAGTGATATCTTATGATGTTTCTTTTTCTGTGTGACGTAGTTCACGTAGATTCACCGTATCTGCATCCACTCACTATGCCGCTACAGGCCTGATGACACAGATTTCATTGCTGAGTGATATTGCATTGTACGTACGTGCCACAACTTCTTTATCCATTTTTTGCTTTCTGGGATATTTACCTGGTACTGTAGACGAGCTTCTTTGGAACACAGCCGTCCCAAACTTTGGGGTGGCTCTCTGTTTATGATTTTAATTTCGCTAAGCAATAGGACCATAAGTGCAATTGACATAGGCTGTGTTGCTTTATTTCTTACGTGTTTCAGGAAACACCATACACTTCTCCAGGGTGGCTGCTGGCAATTTACATCCTGCCATTCAGCATAACAAGGCTCCCTCTTCTCTATATCCTGCACTACCTTTCTGGATTTTATACTTTTTTCAGATGGCCCTTTTGCCCGCGGGGCAGTGAGTCTTCATTGTAGTGCAGATTTCCTTTACAGGCTTGCTTGGTTGGCCAAAAAGGGCATATGCGTTTTTTCCTGAATATATTCAGGAAAAAACGCATACGCCCTTTTTGGCCAAGTGCATCATTGTCGACGTTCTGCCTCTTTTCCTATGCTTTCAGGGCAATTCCAGTCTACCCCCTGCAATCGTTTTCCTGAAATTCTGCCCCGCTTTCAAGTCCCCTTCGCAGGCTTACTTCAATATATTTTTGGAGGATAGCTGTCATTTATAACTCTGCAGGTTTGTGAATTACAGTGCCCCTGAGCTCCTTTCTTCAATTCGCTTTCTTGTGAGCTGGGCACAAAACTGCAGGATTGCTTCAGTCCCTAATCTGTTTCCGTTAGGGCACGCTGAGCCTTTGGTTAATTCCTCTTACTTGTGGGAAATGAGCGTTACATTTGCCCGTGCAGACACCTACAGCTAGTCTCTCATTGGTTCTCCCTGTTCCTGTTCAACTTGCACAGAAATTGCAAGCTGTGCCAAACAGGAGGTTAGAGGCACTGACTCTCCAAGCGGGGAGAGTGTTAGTAAAGCATCTGGAATGGTGAACCCGAGGACCAGGATACGAAAACTGAGATGCATTTTAAATCGTTTCCCAATCACACGGTGGACGATACTCTGGGTTTACCATGCATGTTTTAGCTGGAGGAAGAATGCCTTGAACCTGGAGAGTTCGGACCCATGGAATGGGTACCATGCAGTATGACTTCAAAGGGTCTGCATTTGCTGACCGAAACTCACCAATGCTATCAGCCTGAAGTGTCCAGCCTTATGTCTCAACCAGCTCTGGGTGTAGATGTGGTCAATCCCGGTTGCATCACATGCCCTGAGTGAATTATTTAAGAATTGTTCTCTATTTCACTGTCTTTGTGTTTTGTTTTCGAAATTTATTTTGATAATGGGATTTATCGGATTTTCACTGCTGCGTTTCGGCCGCTGTATACACGCTTGATTCTCTTATGAGACATATATATCCATGGGTTTTAAGAATCTTCCTAGTCAGGTATATTCCTAGGCATTGAATATGTGGTGTTGGGTCCATTTCGTTGAGCAAGGAGTAGGTCTTTTCTATTATATATTTGGCTTATGGAAAGTTATCTGTGCTAATTTCAGTCTCTGGTTTTATGCAGCACCCCAAGGCACCTTTCCCCATAAGCAAGCACTAGTTGGTTTTCTAAATTTGAGACCCTGTTCTGTTTTGTAATTCAGTTCATGTGTAGTCAAGTGTACATTCCGAGTATTAGTGATATCTTATGATGTTTCTTTTTCTGTGTGACGTAGTTCACGTAGAATCACCGTACCTGTATCCACTCACTATGCCGCTATGGGCCTGATGACACAGATTTCATTGCTGAGTGATATTGCATTGCACGTACGTGCCACAGCTTCTTTATCAATTTTTTGCTTTCTGGGATATTTACCTGGTACTGTAGACGAGCTTCTTGGGAACACAGCCGTCCCAAACTTTGGGGTGGCTCTCTGTTTTTGATTTTAATTTCCCTAAGGAATAGGACCATAAGTGCAATTGCCATAGGCTGTGTTGCTTTATTTCTTACGTGTTTCAGGAAACACCATACACTTCTCCAGTGTGGCTGTTGGCAATTTACATCCTGCCAATCAGCACAACAAGGCTCCCTGTTCTCCATATCCTGTCCTACCTTTCTGGATTTTACACTTTTTTCAGATGGCCCTTTTGCCCGGGGGGGGGGGGGGGGCAGAGAGATTTCAATGTAGTGCAGATTTCCTTTACAGGCTTGCTTGGTTGGCCAAAAAGGGCGTATGCGTTTTTTCCTGAATATATTCAGGAAAAAACGCATACGCCCTTTTTGGCCAAGTGCATCATTGTCGACGTTCTGCCTCTTTTCCTATGCTTTCAGGGCAATTCCAGTCTACCCCCTGCAATGGTTTTCCTGAAACTCTGCCTCGCTTTCAAGTCCCCTTCGCAGGCTTACTTCAATATATTTTTGGAGGATAGCTGTCATTTATAACTCTGCAGGTTTGTGAATTACAGTGCCCCTGAGCTCCTTTCTTCAACTCGCTTTCTTGTGAGCTGGGCACAAAACCGCAGGATTGCTTCAGTCCCTAATCTGTTTCCAGCAGGGCACACTGAGCCTTTGTTTAATTCCTCTTCCTGGTGGGCAATGAGCGTTACATTTGCCCGTGCAGACACCTACAGCTAGTCTCTCATTGGTTCTCCCTATTCCTGTTCATCTTGCACAGAAATTGCAAGCTGTGCCAAAGAGGAGGTTAAAGGCACTGACTCTCCAAGCGGGGAGAGTGTTAGTAAAGCATCTGGAATGGTGAACCCGAGGACCAGGATACGAAAACTGAGATGCATTTAAAATCGTTTACCAATCACACGGTGGACGATACTCTGGGTTTCCCATGCATGTTTTAGCTGGAGGAAGAATCCCTTGAACCTGGAGAGTTGGAACCCATGGAATGGGTACCAAGCAGTATGACTTCAAAGGGTCTGCATTTGCTCACCGCAACTCACCAATGCTATCAGCCTGAAGTGTCCAGCCTTATGTCTCAACCAGCTCTGGGTGTAGATGTGGTCAATCCCGGTTGCATCACATGCCCTGAGTGAATTATTTAAGAATTTCTCTCTATTTCACTGTCTTTGTGTTTTGTTTTCGAAATTTATTTTGATAATGGGATTTATCGGATTTTCACTGCTGCGTTTCGGCCGCAGTACACACGCTTGATTCTCCTACGGAGACATATATATCCATGGGTTTTAAGATTCTTCCTAGTCAGGTATATTCCTAGGCGTTGAATATGTGGTGTTGGGTCCATTTCGTTGAGCAAGGAGTAGGTCTTTTCTATTACATATTTGGCTTATGGAAAGATATCTGGGCTAATTTCAGTCTCTGGTTTTATGCAGCACCCTAAGGCACCTTTCCCCATAAGCAAGCAATAGTTGGTTTTCTAAATTTGAGACCCTGTTCTGTTTTGTAATTCAGTTCATGTGTAGTCAAGTTTACATTCCCTGTATTAGTGATATCTTATGATGTTTCTTTTTCTGTGTGACGTAGTTCACGTAGAATCACCGTACCTGCATCCACTCACTATGCCGCTACAGGCCTGATGACACAGATTTCATTGCTGGGTGATATTGCATTGTACGTACGTGCCACAACTTCTTTATCCATTTTTTGCTTTCTGGGATATTTACCTGATACTGTAGACGAGCTTCTTGTGAACACAGCCGTCCCAAATATTGGGGTGGCTGTCTGTTTTTGATTTTAATTTCCGTAAGCTATAGGACCATAAGTGGAAGTGCCATAGGCTGTGTTGCTTTGTTTCTTACGTGTTTCAGGAAACACCATACACTTCTCCAGGGTGGCTGCTGGCAATTTACATCCTGCCAATCAGCATAACAAGGCTCCCTGTTCTCCATATCCTGTCCTACCTTTCTGGATTTTACACTTTTTTCAGATGGCCCTTTTGCCCGGGGGGCAGTGAGACTTCATTGTAGTGCAGATTTCCTTTACAGGCTTCCTTGGTTGGCCAAAAAGGGCATATGCGTTTTTTCCTGAATATGTTCAGGAGAAAACGCATACGCCCTTTTTGGCCAAGTGCATCATTGTCGACGTTCTGCCTCTTTTCCTATGCTTTCAGGGCAATTCCAGTCTACCCCCTGCAATCGTTTTCCTGAAATTCTGCCCCGCTTTCAAGTCCCCTTCGCAGGCTTACTTCAATATATTTTTGGAGGATAGCTGTCATTTATAACTCTGCAGGTTTGTGAATTACAGTGCCCCTGAGCTCCTTTCTTCAACTCGCTTTCTTGTGAGCTGGGCACAAAACCGCAGGATTGCTTCAGGCCTTAATCTGTTTCCGGCAGGGCATGCTGAGCCTTTGTTTAATTCCTCTTCCTGGTGGGAAATGAGCGTTACATTTGCCCGTGCAGACACCTACAGCTAGTCTCTCATTGGTTCTCCCTATTTCTGTTCATCTTGCACAGAAATTGCAAGCTGTGCCCAACAGGAGGTTAAAGGCACTGACTCTCCAAGCGGGAAGAGTGTTAGTAAAGCATCTGGAATGCGGAACCCGAGGACCAGGATACGAAAACTGAGATGCATTTTAAATCGTTTCCCAATCACACGGTGGACCATACTGTGGTTATCCCATGCATGTTTTAGCTGGAGGAAGAATCCCTTGAACCTGAAGAGTTAGGACCCATGGAATTGTTACCATGCAATATGACTTCAAAGGGTCTGCATTTGCTCACCGAAACTCACCAATGCTATCAGCCTGAAGTGTCCAGCCTTATGTCTCAACCAGCTCTGGGTGTAGATGTGGTCAATCCCGGTTGCATCACATGCCCTGAGTGAATTATTTAAGAATTGCTCTCTATTTCACTGTCTTTGTGTTTTGTTTTCGAAATTTATTTTGATAATGGGATTTATCGGATTTTCACTGCTGCGTATCGGCCGCTGTACACACGCTTGATTCTCTTACGGAGACATATATATCCATGGGTTTTAAGATTCTTCCTAGTCAGGTATATTACTAGGCATTGAATATGTGGTGTTGAGTCCATTTCGTTGAGCAAGGAGTAGGTCTTGTCTATTACATATTTGGCTTATAGAATGTTATCTGTGCTAATTTCAGTCTCTGGTTTTATGCAGCACCCCAAGGCACTTTTCCCCATAAGCAAGCACTAGTTGGTTTTCTAAATTTGAGACCCTGTTCTGTTTTGTAATTCAGTTCATGTGTAGTCAAGTTTACATTCTGTGTATTAGTGATATCTTATGATGTTTCTTTTTCTGTGTGACGTAGTTCACGTAGAATCACCGTACCTGCATCCACTCACTATGCCGCTACGGGCCTGATAACACAGATTTCATTGCTGAGTGATATTGCATTGTACGTACGTGCCACAACTTCTTTATCCATTTTTTGCTTTCTGGGATATTTACCTGATACTGTAGACGAGCTTCTTGTGAACACAGCCGTCCCAAATATTGGGGTGGCTGTCTGTTTTTCATTTTAATTTCCGTAAGCTATAGGACCATAAGTGGAAGTGCCATAGGCTGTGTTGCTTTGTTTCTTACGTGTTTCAGGAAACAACATACACTTCTCCAGGGTGGTTGTTCACAATTTATATCCTGCCAATCAGCATAACAAGGCTCCCTGTTCTCCATATCCTGTCCTACCTTTCTGGATTTTACACTTTTTCCAGATGGCCCTTTTGCCCGGGGGGCAGTGAGACTTCATTGTAGTGCAGATTTCCTTTACAGGCTTGCTTGGTTGGACAAAAAGGGCGTATGCGTTTTTTCCTGAATATATTCAGGAAAAAACGCATACGCCCTTTTTGGCCAAGTGCATCATTGTCGACGTTGTGCCTCTATTCCTATGCTTTCAGGGCAATTCCAGTCTACCCCCTGCAATCGTTTTCCTAAAATTCTGCCCCACTTTCAAGTCCCCTTCGCAGGCTTACTTCAATATATTTTTGGAGGATAGCTGTCATTTATAACTCTGCAGGTTTGTGAATTACAGTGCCCCTGAGCTCCTTTCTTCAACTCGCTTTCTTGTGAGCTGGGCACAAAACCGCAGGATTGCTTCAGGCCCTAATCTGTTTCCAGCAGGGCACACTGAGCCTTTGTTTAATTCCTCTTCCTGGTGGGCAATGTGTGTTACATTTGCCCGTGCAGACACCTACAGTTAGTCTCTCATTGGTTCTCCCTATTCCTGTTCATCTTGCACAGAAATTGCAAGCTGTGCCAAAGAGGAGGTTAAAGGCACTGACTCTCCAAGTGGGGAGAGTGTTAGTAAAGCATCTGGAATGGTGAAGCCGAGGACCAGGGTACGAAAACTGAGATGCATTTTAAATCGTTTCCCAATCACACGGTGGACGATACTCTGGGGTTCCCATGCATGTTTTAGCTGGAGGAAGAATCCCTTGAACCTGGAGAGTTGGGACCCATGGAATGGGTACCATGCAGTATGACTTCAAAGGGTCTGCATTTGCTCACCGAAACTCACCAATGCTATCAGCCTGAAGTGTCCATCCTTATGTCTCAACCAGCTCTGGGTGTAGATGTGGTCAATCCCGGTTGCATCACATGCCCTGAGTGAATTATTTAAGAATTGCTCTCTATTTCACTGTCTTTGTGTTTTGTTTTCGAAATTTATTTTGATAATGGGATTTATCGGATTTTCACTGCTGCGTTTCGGCCGCTGTACACACGCTTGATTCTCTTACGGAGACATATATATCCATGGGTTTTAAGATTCTTCCTAGTCAGGTATATTCCTAGGCGTTGAATATGTGGTGTTGGGTCCATTTCGTTGAGCAAGGAGTAGGACTTTTCTATTACATATTTGGCTTATGGAAAGTTTTCTGTGCTAATTTCTGTCTCTGGTTTTATGCAGCACCCCAACGCACCATTCCCCATAAGCAAGCACTAGTTGGTTTTCTAAATTTGAGACCCTGTTCTGTTTTGTAATTCAGTTCATGTGTAGTCAAGTTTACATTCCATGTATTAGTGATATCTTATGATGTTTCTTTTTCTGTGTGACGTAGTTCACGTAGAATCACCGTACCTGCATCCACTCACTATGCCGCTATGGGCCTGATGACACAGATTTCATTGCTGAGTGATATTGCATTGTACGTACGTGCCACAACGTCTTTATCCATTTTTTTGCTTTCTGGGATATTTACCGGATATTGTAGACGAGCTTCTTGTGAACACAGCCGTCCCAAATATTGGGGTGGCTGTCTGTTTTTGATTTTAATTTCCGTAAGCTATAGGACCATAAGTGGAAGTGCCATAGGCTGTGTTGCTTTGTTTCTTACGTGTTTCAGGAAACACCATACACTTCTCCAGGGTGGCTGTTGGCAATTTACATCCTGGCAATCAGCATAACAAGGCTCCCTGTTCTCCATATCCTGTCCTAACTTTCTGGATTTTATACTTTTTTCAGATGGCCCTTTTGCCCGGGGGACAGTGAGACTTCATTGTAGTGCAGATTTCCTTTACAGGCTTGCTTGGTTGGCCAAGAAGGGGTATGCGTTTTTTCCTGAATGTATTCTGGAAAAAACGCATACGCCCTTTTTGGCCAAGTGCATCATTGTCGACGTTGTGCCTCTTTTCCTATGCTTTCAGGGCCATTCCAGTGTACCCCCTGCAATCGTTTTCCTGAAATTCTGCCCCGCTTTCAAGTCCCCTTCGCAGGCTTACTTCAATATAATTTTGGAAGATAGCTGTCATTTATAACTCTGCAGGTTTGTGAATTACAGTGCCCCTGAGCTCCTTTCTTCAACTCGCTTTCTTGTGAGCTGGGCACAAAACCGCAGGATTGCTTCAGGCCCTAATCTGTATCCAGCAGGGCACGCTGAGCCTTTGTTTAATTACTCTTCCTGGTGGGCAATGAGCGTTACATTTGCCCGTGTAGACACCTACAGCTAGGCTCTCATTGGTTCTCCCTATTCCTGTTTATCTTGCACAGAAATTGCAAGCTGTGCCAAAGAGGAGGTTAAAGGCACTGACTCTCCAAGCGGGGAGAGTGTTAGTAAAGCATCTGGAATGGTGAACCCGAGGACCAGGATACGAAAACTGAGATGCATTTTAAATCGTTTCCCAATCACACGGTGGACGATACTCTGGGTTACCCATGCATGTTTTAGCTGGAGGAAGAATCCCTTGAACCTGGAGAGTTGGGACCCATGGAATGGGTACCATGCAGTATGACTTCAAAGGGTCTGCATTTGCTCACCGAAACTCACCAATGCTATCAGCCTGAAGTGTCCAGCCTTATGTCTCAACCAGCTCTGGGTGTAGATGTGGTCAATCCCGGTTGCATCACATGCCCTGAGTGAATTATTTAAGAATTGCTCTCTATTTCACTGTCTTTGTGTTTTGTTTTCGAAATTTATTTTGATAATGGGATTTATCGGATTTTCACTGCTGCGTTTCGGCCGCTGTACACACGCTTGATTCTCTTATGGAGACATATATATCCATGGGTTTTAAGATTCTTCCTAGTCAGGTATATTCCTAGGCGTTGAATATGTGGTGTTGGGTCCATTTCGTTGAGCAAGGAGTAGGTCTTGTCTATTACATATTTGGCTTATGGAAAGTTATCTGTGCTAATTTCAGTCTCTGGTTTTATGCAGCACCCCAACGCACCTTTCCCCATAAGCAAGCACTAGTTGGTTTTCTAAATTTGAGACCCTGTTCTGTTTTGTAATTCAGTTCATGTGTAGTCAAGTTTACATTCCGTGTATTAGTGATATCTTATGATGTTTCTTTTTCTGTGTGACGTAGTTCACGTAGAATCACCGTACCTGCATCCACTCACTATGCCGCTACGGGCCTGACGACACAGATTTCATTGCTGAGTGATATTGCATTGTACGTACGTGCCACAACTTCTTTATCCATTTTTTGCTTTCTGGGATATTTACCTGATACTGTAGATGAGCTTCTTGTGAACACAGCCGTCCCAAATATTGGGGTGGCTCTCTGTTTTTGATTTTAATTTCCGTAAGCTATAGGACCATAAGTGGAAGTGCCATAGGCTGTGTTGCTTTGTTTCTTACGTGTTTCAGGAAACACCATACACTTCTCCAAGGTGGCTGCTGGCAATTTACATCCTGCCAATCAGCATAACAAGGCTCCCTGTTCTCCATATCCTGTCCTACATTTCTGGATTTTACACTTTTTTCATATGGCCCTTTTGTCCAGGGGGCAGTGAGACTTCATTGTAGTGCAGATTTCCTTTACAGGCTTGCTTGGTTGGCCAAAAAGGGCGTATGCGTTTTTCCCTGAATATATTCAGGAAAAAACGCATATGCCCTTTTTGGCCAAGTGCATCATTGTCGACGTTCTGCCTCTTTTCCTATGCTTTCAGGGCAATTCCAGTCAACCCCCTGCAATGGTTTTACTGAAATTCTGCCCCGCTTTCAAGTCCCCTTCGCATGATTACTTCAATATATTTTTGGAGGATAGCTGTCATTTATAACTCTGCAGGTTTGTGAATTACAGTGCCCCTGAGCTCCTTTCTTCAACTCGCTTTCTTGTGAGCTGGGCACAAAACCGCAGGATTGCTTCAGGCCCTAATCTGTTTCCGGCAGGGCACGCTGAGCCTTTGGTTAATTCCTCTTCCTGGTGGGAAATGAGCATTACATTTGCCCGTGCAGACACCTATAGCTAGTCTCTCATTGGTTCTCCCTATTCCTGTTCATCTTGCACAGAAATTGCAAGCAGTGCCAAACAGGAGGTTAAAGGCACTGACTCTCCAAGCGGGGAGAGTGTTAGTAAAGCATCTGGAATGGTGAACCCGAGGACCAGGATACGAAAACTGAGATGCATTTTA
This sequence comes from Phocoena phocoena, assembly GCF_963924675.1. Lineage (NCBI taxonomy): Eukaryota > Metazoa > Chordata > Mammalia > Artiodactyla > Phocoenidae > Phocoena > Phocoena phocoena. Next base: position 12,485 of record NW_027077715.1, on the reverse strand, counting down.
AATCATTTCCCAATCACACGGTGGACGATACTCTGGGTTTCCCATGCAAGTTTTAGCTGGAGGAAGAATGCCTTGAACCTGGAGAGTTGGGACCCATGGAATGGGTACCATGCAGTATGACTTCAAAGGGTCTGCATTTGCTCACCGAAACTCACCAATGCTATCAGCCTGAAGTGTCCAGCCTTATGTCTCAACCAGCTCTGGGTATAGATGTGGTCAATCCCGGTTGCACCACATGCCCTGAGTGAATTATTTAAGAATTGGTCTCTATTTTACTGTCTTTGTGTTTTGTTTTCGAAATTTATTTTGATAATGGGATTTATCGGATTTTCACTGCTGCGTTTCGGCCGCAGGACACACGCTTGATTCTCTTACGGAGACATATATATCCATGGGTTTTAAGATTCTTCCTAGTCAGGTATATTCCTAGGCGTTGAATATGTGGTGTTGGGTCCATTTCGTTGAGCAAGGAGTAGGTCTTGTCTATTACATATTTGGCTTATGGAATGTTATCTGTGCTAATTTCAGTCTCTGCTTTTATGCAGCACCCCAAGGCACCTTTCCCCATAAGCAAGCAATAGTTGGTTTTCTAAATTTGAGACCCTGTTCTGTTTTGTAATTCAGTTCATGTGTAGTCAAGTTTACATTCCGTGTATTAGTGATATCTTAAGATGTTTCTTTTTCTGTGTGACGTAGTTCACGTAGAATCACCGTACCTGCATCCACTCACTATGCCGCTACGGGCCTGATGACACAGATTTCATTGCTGAGTGATATTGCATTGCACGTACGTGCCACAACTTCTTTATCCATATTTTGCTTTCTGGGATATTTACCTTGTACTGTAGACGAGCTTCTTGGGAACACAGCCGTCCCAAACTTTGGGGTGGCTCTCTGTGTTTGATTTTAATTTCCCTAAGGAATAGGACCATAAGTGCAATTGCCATAGGCTGTGTTGCTTTATTTCTTACGTGTTTCAGGAAACACCATACACTTCCCCAGGGTGGCTGTTGGCAATTTACATCCTGCCAATCAGCATAACAAGGCTCCCTGTTCTCCATATCCTGTCCTACCTTTCTGGATTTTACACTTTTTTCATATGGCCCTTTTGCCCAGGGGTCAGTGAGACTTCATTGTAGTGCAGATTTCCTTTACAGGCTTGCTTGGTTGGCCAAAATGGGCGTATGCGTTTTTTCCTGAATATATGCAGGAAAAAACGCATACGCCCTTTTTGGCCAAGTGCATCATTGTCGACGTTCTGCCTCTTTTCCTATGCTTTCTGGGCAATTCCAGTCAACCCCCTGCAATGGTTTTACTGAAATTCTGCCCCGCTTTCAAGTCCCCTTCGCAGGCTTACTTCAATATATTTTTGGAGGATAGCTGTCATTTATAACTCTGCAGGTTTGTGAATTACAGTGCCCCTGAGCTCCTTTCTTCAACTCGCTTTCTTGTGAGCTGGGCACAAAACCGCAGGATTGCTTCAGGCCCTAATCTGTTTCCAGCAGGGCACGCTGAGCCTTAGGTTAATTCCTCTTCCTGGTGGGAAATGAGCATTACATTTGCCCGTGCAGACACCTATAGCTAGTCTCTCATTGGTTCTCCCTATTCCTGTTTATCTTGCACAGAAATTGCAAGCTGTGCCAAAGAGGAGGTTAAAGGCACTGACTCTCCAAGCGGGGAGAGTGTTAGTAAAGCATCTGGAATGGTGAACCCGAGGACCAGGATACGAAAACTGAGATGCATTTTAAATCGTTTCCCAATCACACGGTGGACGATACTCTGGGTTACCCATGCATGTTTTAGCTGGAGGAAGAATCCCTTGAACCTGGAGAGTTGGGACCCATGGAATGGGTACCATGCAGTATGACTTCAAAGGGTCTGCATTTGCTCACCGAAACTCACCAATGCTATCAGCCTGAAGTGTCCAGCCTTATGTCTCAACCAGCTCTGGGTGTAGATGTGGTCAATCCCGGTTGCATCACATGCCCTGAGTGAATTATTTAAGAATTGCTCTCTATTTCACTGTCTTTGTGTTTTGTTTTCGAAATTTATTTTGATAATGTGATTTATCGGATTTTCACTGCTGCGTTTCGGCCGCTGTACACACGCTTGATTCTCTTACGGAGACATATATATCCATGGGTTTTAAGATTCTTCCTAGTCAGGTATATTCCTAGGCGTTGAATATGTGGTGTTGGGTCCATTTCGTTGAGCAAGGAGTAGGTCTTGTCTATTACATATTTGGCTTATGGAAAGTTATCTGTGCTAATTTCTGTCTCTGGTTTTATGCAGCACCCCAAGGCACCTTTCCCCATAAGCAAGCACTAGTTGGTTTTCTAAATTTGAGTCCCTGTTCTGTTTTGTAATTCAGTTCATGTGTAGTCAAGTTTACATTCCGTGAATTAGTGATATCTTATGATGTTTCTTTTTCTGTGTGACGTAGTTCACGTAGAATAACCGTATCTGCATCCACTGACTATGCCGCTACGCGCCTGATGACACAGATTTCATTGCTGAGTGATATTGCATTGTACGTATGTGCCACAACTTCTTTATCCATTTTTTGCTTTCTGGGATATTTACCTGATACTGTAGATGAGCTTCTTGTGAACACAGCCGTCCCAAATATTGGGGTGGCTGTCTGTTTTTGATTTTAATTTCCGTAAGCTATAGGACCATAAGTGGAAGTGCCATAGGCTGTGTTGCTTTGTTTCTTACCTATTTCAGGAAACACCATACACTTCTCCAGGGTGGCTGCTGGCAATTTACATCCTGCCAATCAGCATAACAAGGCTCCCTGTTCTCCATATCCTGTCCTACCTTTCTGGATTTTACACTTTTTTCAGATGGCCCTTTTGCCCGGGGGGCAGTGAGACTTCATTGTAGTGCAGATTTCCTTTACAGGCTTGCTTGGTTGGCCAAAAAGGGCGTATGCGTTTTTCCCTGAATATATTCAGGAAAAAACGCATATGCCCTTTTTGGCCAAGTGCATCATTGTCGACGTTCTGCCTCTTTTCCTATGCTTTCAGGGCAATTCCAGTCAACCCCCTGCAATGGTTTTACTGAAATTCTGCCCCGCTTTCAAGTCCCCTTCGCATGATTACTTCAATATATTTTTGGAGGATAGCTGTCATTTATAACTCTGCAGGTTTGTGAATTACAGTGCCCCTGAGCTCCTTTCTTCAACTCGCTTTCTTGTGAGCTGGGCACAAAACCGCAGGATTGCTTCAGGCCCTAATCTGTTTCCAGCAGGGCACGCTGAGCCTTAGGTTAATTCCTCTTCCTGGTGGGAAATGAGCATTACATTTGCCCGTGCAGACACCTATAGCTAGTCTCTCATTGGTTCTCCCTATTCCTGTTCATCTTGCACAGAAATTGCAAGCTGTGCCAAACAGGAGGTTAAAGGCACTGACTCTCCAAGCGGGGAGAGTGTTAGTAAAGCATCTGGAATGGTGAACCCGAGGACCAGGATACGAAAACTGAGATGCATTTTAAATCATTTCCCAATCACACGGTGGACGATACTCTGGGTTTCCCATGCAAGTTTTAGCTGGAGGAAGAATGCCTTGAACCTGGAGTGTTGGGACCCATGGAATGGGTACCATGCAGTATGACTTCAAAGGGTCTGCATTTGCTCACCGAAACTCACCAATGCTATCAGCCTGAAGTGTCCAGCCTTATGTCTCAACCAGCTCTGGGTGTAGATGTGGTCAATCCCGGTTGCACCACATGCCCTGAGTGAATTATTTAAGAATTGGTCTCTATTTTACTGTCTTTGTGTTTTGTTTTCGAAATTTATTTTGATAATGGGATTTATCGGATTTTCACTGCTGCGTTTCGGCCGCAGGACACACGCTTGATTCTCTTACGGAGACATATATATCCATGGGTTTTAAGATTCTTCCTAGTCAGGTATATTCCTAGGCGTTGAATATGTGGTGTTGGGTCCATTTCGTTGAGCAAGGAGTAGGTCTTGTCTATTACATATTTGGCTTATGGAATGTTATCTGTGCTAATTTCAGTCTCTGCTTTTATGCAGCACCCCAAGGCACCTTTCCCCATAAGCAAGCAATAGTTGGTTTTCTAAATTTGAGACCCTGTTCTGTTTTGTAATTCAGTTCATGTGTAGTCAAGTTTACATTCCGTGTATTAGTGATATCTTAAGATGTTTCTTTTTCTGTGTGACGTAGTTCACGTAGAATCAACGTACCTGCATCCACTCACTATGCCGCTACGGGCCTGATGACACAGATTTCATTGCTGAGTGATATTGCTTTGCACGTACGTGCCACAACTTCTTTATCCATTTTTTGCTTTCTGGGATATTTACCTTGTACTGTAGACGAGCTTCTTGGGAACACAGCCGTCCCAAACATTGGGGTGGCTGTCTGTTTTTGATTTTAATTCCCCTAAGCTATAGGACCATAAATGCAAATGCCATAGGCTGTGTTGCTTTGTTTCTTACGTGTTTCAGGAAACACCATACACTTCTCCAGGGTGGCTGTTCACAATTTACATCCTGCCAATCAGCATAACAAGGCTCCCTGTTCTCCATATCCTGTCCTATCTTTCTGGATTTTACACTTTGTTCAGATGGCCCTTTTGCCCGGGGGGGGGGGGCAGTGAGATTTCATTGTAGTGCAGATTTCCTTTACAGGCTTGCTTGGTTGGCCAAAATGGGCGTATGCGTTTTTTCCTGAATATATTCAGGAAAAAACGCATACGCCCTTTTTGGCCAAGTGCATCATTGTCGAAGTTCTGCCTCTTTTCCTATGCTTTCAGGGCAATTCCAGTCTACCCCCTGCAATCGTTTTCCTGAAATTCTGCCCCGCTTTCAAGTCCCCTGCGCAGGCTTACTTCAATATATTTTTGGAGGATAGCTGTCATTTATAACTGTGCAGGTTTGTGAATTACAGTGCCCCTGAGCTCCTTTCTTCAACTCGCTTTCTTGTGAGCTGGGCACAAAACCGCAGGATTGCTTCAGGCCCTAATCTGTTTCCAGCAGGGCACACTGAGCCTTTGTTTAATTCCTCTTCCTGGTGGGCAATGAGCGTTACATTTGCCTGTGCAGACACCTACAACTAGTCTCTCATTGGTTCTCCCTATTCCTGTTCATCTTGCACAGAAATTGCAAGCTGGGCCAAACAGGAGGTTAAAGGCACTGACTCTCCAAGCAGGGAGAGTGTTAGTAAAGCGTCTGGAATGGTGAACCCGAGGACCAGGATACGAAAACTGAGATGCATTTTAAATCGTTTCCCAATCACACGGTGGACGATACTCTGGGTTTCCCATGCATGTTTTAGCTGGAGGAAGAATCCCTTGAACCTGGAGATTTGGGACCCATGGAATGGGTACCATGCAGTATGACTTCAAAGGGTAGGAATTTACTCACCGAACCTCACCAATGCTATCAGCCTGAAGTGTCCAGCCTTATGTCTCAACCCGCTCTGGGTGTAGATATGGTCAATCCCGGTTGCATCACATGCCCTGAGTGAATTATTTAAGAATTACTCTCTATTTCACTGTCTTTGTGTTTTGTTTTTGAAATGTATTTTGATAATGGGATTTATCGGATTTTCACTGCTGCATTTCGGCCGCTGTACACACGCTTGATTCTCTTACGGAGACATATATATCCATGGGTTTTAAGATTCTTCCTAGTCAGGTATATTCCTAGGCGTTGAATATGTGGTGTTCGGTCCATTTCGTTGAGCAAGGAGTAGGTCTTGTCTATTACATATTTGGCTTATGGAAAGCTATCTGTGCTAATTTCAGTCTCTCGTTTTATGCAGCACCCCAACTCACCTTTCCCCATAAGCAAGCACTAGTTGGTTTTCTAAATTTGAGACCCTGTTCTGTTTTGTAATTCAGTTCATGTGTAGTCAAGTTTACATTCCGTGTATTAGTGATATCTTATGATGTTTCTTTTTCTGTGTGACGTAGTTCACGTAGAATCACCGTACCTGCATCCACTCACTATGCCGCTATGGGCCTGATGACACAGATTTCATTGCTGAGTGATATTGCATTGTACGTACGTGCCACAACTTCTTTATCCATTTTTTGTTTCTGGGATATTTACCTGATACTGTAGACGAGCTTCTTGTGAACACATCCGTCCCAAATATTGGGGTGGCTGTCTGTTTTTGATTTTAATTTCCGTAAGCTATAGGACCATAAGTGGAAGTGCCATAGGCTGTGTTGCTTTGTTTCTTACGTGTTTCAGGAAACACCATACACTTCTCCAGGGTGGCTGCTGGCAATTTACATCTTGCCAATCAGCATAACAAGGCTCCCTGTTCTCCATATCCTGTCCTATCTTTCTGGATTTCACACTTTTTTCAGATGGCCCTTTTGCCCGGGGGGCAGTGAGACTTCATTGTAGTGCAGATTTCCTTTACAGGCTTGCTTGGTTGGCCAAAAAGGGCATATGCGTTTTTTCCTGAATATATTCAGGAAAAAACGCATACGCCCTTTTTGGCCAAGTGCATCATTGTCGACGTTGTGCCTCTTTTCCTATGCTTTCAGGGCAATTCCAGTCTACCCCCTGCAATCGTTTTCCTGAAATTCTGCCCCGCTTTCAAGTCCCCTGCGCAGGCTTACTTCAATATATTTTTGGAGGATAGCTGTCATTTATAACTCTGCAGGTTTGTGAATTACAGTGCCCCTGAGCTCCTTTCTTCAACTCGCTTTCTTGTGAGCTGGGCACAAAACCGCAGGATTGCTTCAGGCCCTAATCTGTTTCCAGCAGGGCACACTGAGCCTTTGTTTAATTCCTCTTCCTGGTGGGCAATGAGCGTTACATTTGCCTGTGCAGACACCTACAACTAGTCTCTCATTGGTTCTCCCTATTCCTGTTCATCTTGCACAGAAATTGCAAGCTGGGCCAAACAGGAGGTTAAAGGCACTGACTCTCCAAGCGGGGAGAGTGTTAGTAAAGCGTCTGGAATGGTGAACCCGAGGACCAGGATACGAAAACTGAGATGCATTTTAAATCGTTTCCCAATCACACGGTGGTCGATACTCTGGGTTTCCCATGCATGTTTTAGCTGGAGGAAGAATCCCTTGAACCTGGAGTGTTGGGACCCATGGAATGGGTACCATGCAGTATGACTTCAAAGGGTAGGAATTTACTCACCGAACCTCACCAATGCTATCAGCCTGAAGTGTCCAGCCTTATGTCTCAACCAGCTCTGGGTGTAGATATGGTCAATCCCGGTTGCATCACATGCCCTGAGTGAATTATTTAAGAATTGCTCTCTATTTCACTGTCTTTGTGTTTTGTTTTTGAAATTTATTTTGATAATGGGATTTATCGGATTTTCACTGCTCCGTTTCGGCCGCTGTACACACGCTTGATTCTCTTACGGAGACATATATATCCATGGGTTTTAAGATTCTTCCTAGTCAGGTATATTCCTAGGCGTTGAATATGTGGTGTTCGGTCCATTTCGTTGAGCAAGGAGTAGTTCTTGTCTATTACATATTTGGCTTATGGAAAGTTATCTGTGCTAATTTCAGTCTCTCGTTTTATGCAGCACCCCAACTCACCTTTCCCCATAAGCAAGCACTAGTTGGTTTTCTAAATTTGACACCCTGTTCTGTTTTGTAATTCAGTTCATATGTAGTCAAGTTTACATTCCGTGTATTAGTGATATCTTATGATGTTTCTTTTTCTGTGTGACATAGTTCACGTAGAATCACCGTACCTGCATCCACTCACTATGCCGCTATGGGCCTGATGACACAGATTTCATTGCTGAGTGATATTGCTTTGTACGTACGTGCCACAACTTCTTTATCCATTTTTTGTTTCTGGGATATTTACCTGATACTGTAGACGAGCTTCTTGTGAACACATCCGTCCCAAATATTGGGGTGGCTGTCTGTTTTTGATTTTAATTTCCGTAAGCTATAGGACCATAAGTGGAAGTGCCAAGGCTGTGTTGCTTTGTTTCTTACGTGTTTCAGGAAACACCATACACTTCTCCAGGGTGGCTGCTGGCAATTTACATCCTGCCAATCAGCATAACATGGCTCCCTGTTCTCCATATCCTGTCCTATCTTTCTGGATTTCACACTTTTTTCAGATGGCCCTTTTGCCCGGGGGGCAGTGAGACTTCATTGTAGTGCAGATTTCCTTTACAGGCTTGCTTGGTTGGCCAAAAAGGGCGTATGCGTTTTTTCCTGAATATATTCAGGAAAAAACGCATACGCCCTTTTTGGCCAAGTGCATCATTGTCGACGCTGTGCCTCTTTTCCTATGCTTTCAGGGCAATTCCAGTCTACCCCCTGCAATCATTTTCCTGAAATTCTGCCCCGCTTTCAAGTCCCCTTCGCAGGCTTACTTCAATATATTTTTGGAGGATAGCTGTCATTTATAACTCTGCAGGTTTGTGAATTACAGTGCCCCTGAGCTCCTTTCTTCAACACGCTTTCTTGTGAGCTGGGCACAAAACCGCAGGATTGCTTCAGGCCCTAATCTGTTTCCAGCAGGGCACACTGAGCCTTTGTTTAATTCCTCTTCCTGGTCGGAAATGAGTGTTACATTTGCCCGTGCAGACACCTACAGCTAGTCTCTCATTGGGTCTCCCTATTCCTGTTCATCTTGCACAGAAATTGCAAACTGTGCCAAACAGGAGGTTAAAGGCACTGACTCTCCAAGCGGGAAGAGTGTTAGTAATGCGTCTGGAATGGTGAACCCGAGGACAAAGATACGAAAACTGAGATCCATTTTAAATCGTTTCCCAATCTCACGGTGTACCATACTCTGTGTTTCCCATGCATGTTTTAGCCGAAGGAAGAATCCCTTGAACTTGGAGAGTTGGGACCCATGGAATGGGTACCATGCAGTATGACTTCAAAGGGTCTGCATTTGCTCACCGACACTCACCAATGCTATCAGCCTGAAGTGTCCAGCCTTATGTCTCAACCAGCTCTGGGTATAGATGTGTTAAATCCCGGTTGCATCACATGCCCTGAGTGAATTATTTAAGAATTGCTCTCTATCTCATTGTCTTTGTGTTTTGTTTTCGAAATTTATTTTGATAATGGGATTTATCGGATTTTCACTGCTGCGTTTCGGCCGCTGTACACACGCTTGATTGTCTAACGGAGACATATATATCCATGGGTTTTAAGATTCTTCCTAGTCAGGTATATTCCTAGGCGTTGAATATGTGGTGTTGGGTCCATTTCGTTGAGCAAGGAGTAGGTCTTGTCTATTACATATTTGGCTTATGGAAAGTTATCTGTGCTAATTTCAGTCTCTGGTTTTATGCAACACCCCAAGGCACCTTTCCCCATAAGCAAGCACTAGTTGGTTTTCTAAATTTGAGACCCTGTTCTGTTTTGTAATTCAGTTCATGTGTAGTCAAGTTTACATTCCGTGTATTAGTGATATCTTATGATGTTTCTTTTTCTGTGTGACGTAGTTCACGTAGAATAACTGTACCTGCATCCATTCACTATGCCGCTATGGGCCTGATGACACAGATTTCATTGCTGAGTGATATTGCATTGCACGTACGTGCCACAACTTCTTTATCCATATTTTGCTTTCTGGGATATTTACCTGGTACTGTAGACGAGCTTCTTGGGAACACAGCCGTCCCAAACTTTGGGGTGGCTCTCTGTTTTTGATTTTAATTTCCCTCAGCAATAGGACCATAAGTGCAATTGCCATAGGCTGTGTTGCTTTATTTCTTATGTGTTTCAGGAAACACCATACACTTCTCCAGGGTGGCTGTTCACAATTTACATCCTGCCAATCAGCATAACAAGGCTCCCTGTTCTCCATATCGTGTCCTATCTTTCTGGATTTTACACTTTTTTCACATGGCCCTTTTGCCCGGGTGGGCAGTGAGATTTCATTGTAGTGCAGATTTCCTTTACAGGCTTGCTTGGTTGGCCAAAAAGGGCGTATGCGTTTTTTCCTGAATATATTCAGGAAAAAACGCATACGCCCTTTTTGGCCAAGTGCATCATTGTCGACGTTCTGCCTCTTTTCCTATGCTTTCAGGGAAATTCCTGTCTACCCCCTGCAGTCGTTTTCCTGAAATTCTGCCCCGCTTTCAAGTCCCCTTCGCAGGCTTACTTCAATATATTTTTGGAGGATAGCTGTCATTTATAACTCTGCAGGTTTGTGAATTACAGTGCCCCTGAGCTCCTTTCTTCAACTCGCTTTCTTGTGAGCTGGGCACAAATCCGCAGGATTGCTTCAGGCCCTAATCTGTTTCCAGCAGGGCACACTGAGCCTTTGTTTAATTCCTCTTCCTGGTCGGAAATGAGTGTTACATTTGCCTGTGCAGACACCTACAGCTAGTCTCTCATTGGTTCTCCCTATTCCTGTTCATCTTGCACAGAAATTGCAAACTGTGCCAAACAGGAGGTTAAAGGCACTGACTCTCCAAGCGGGAAGAGTGTTAGTAATGCGTCTTGAATGGTGAACCCGAGGACAAAGATACGAAAACTGAGATCCATTTTAAATCGTTTCCCAATCTCACGGTGTACCACACTCTGTGTTTCCCATGCATGTTTTAGCCGAAGGAAGAATCCCTTGAACCTGGAGAGTTGGGACCCATGGAATGGGTACCATGCAGTATGACTTCAAAGGGTCTGCATTTGCTCACCGACACTCACCAATGCTATCAGCCTGAAGTGTCCAGCCTTATGTCTCAACCAGCTCTGGGTGTAGATGTGGTCAATCCCGGTTGCATCACATGCCCTGAGTGAATTATTTAAGAATTGCTCTCTGTCTCATTGTCTTTGTGTTTTGTTTTCGAAATTTATTTTGATAATGGGATTTATCGGATTTTCACTGCTGCGTTTTGGCCGCTGTACACACGCTTGTTTCTCTTACGGAGTCATATATATCCATGGGTTTTAACATTCTTCCTAGTCAGTTATATTCCTAGGCGTTGAATATGTGGTGTTGGGTCCATTTCGTTGAGCAAGGAGTAGGTCTTGTCTATTACATATTTGGCTTATGGAAAGTTATCTGTGCTAATTTCAGTCTCTGGTTTTATGCAGCACCCCAAGGCACCTTTCCCCATAAGCAAGCACTAGTTGGTTTTCTAAATTTGAGACCCTGTTCTGTTTTGTAATTCAGTTCATGTGTAGTCAAGTTTACATTCCGTGTATTCGTGATATCTTATGATGTTTCTTTTTCTGTGTGACGTAGTTCACGTAGAATCACCGTACCTGCATCCATTCACTATGCCGCTACGGGCCTGATTACACAGATTTCATTGCTGAGTGATATTGCATTGCACGTACGTGCCACAACTTCTTTATCCATATTTTGCTTTCTGGGATATTTACCTGGTACTGTAGACGAGCTTCTTGGGAACACAGCCGTCCCAAACTTTGGGGTGGCTCTCTGTTTTTGATTTTAATTTCCCTAAGCAATAGGACCATAAGTGCAATTGCCATAGGCTGTGTTGCTTTATTTCGTACGTGTTTCAGGAAACACCATACACTTCTCCAGGATGGCTGTTCACAATTTACATCCTGCCAATCAGCATAACAAGGCTCCCTGTTCTCCATATCCTGTCCTATCTTTCTGGATTTTACACTTTTTTCAGATGGCCCTTTTGCCCGGGGGGGGCAGTGAGATTTCATTGTAGTGCAGATTTCCTTTACACTCTTGCTTGGTTGGCCAAAAAGGGCGTATGCATTTTTTCCTGAATATATTCAGGAAAAAACGCATACGCCCTTTTTGGCCAAGTGCATCATTGTCGACGTTGTGCCTCTTTTCCTATGCTTTCAGGGCAATTCCAGTCTACCCCCTGCAATCGTTTTCCTGAAATTCCGCCCCGCTCTCAAGTCCCCTGCGCAGGCTTACTTCAATATATTTTTGGAGGATAGCTGTCATTTATAACTCTGCAGGTTTCTGAATTACAGTGCCCCTGAGCTCCTTTCTTCAACTCGCTTTCTTGTGAGCTGGGCACAAAACCGCAGGATTGCTTCAGGTCCTAATCTGTTTTAGGCAGGGCACGCTGAGCCTTTGTTTAATTCCTCTTCCTGGTGGGCAATGAGCGTTAAATTTGCCTGTGCAGACACCTACAACTAGTCTCTCATTGGTTCTCCCTATTCCTGTTCATCTTGCACAGAAATTGCAAGCTGGGCCAAACAGGAGGTTAAAGGCACTGACTCTCCAAGCGGGGTGAGTGTTAGTAAAGCGTCTAGAATCGTGAACCCGAGGACCAGGATACGAAAACTGAGATGCATTTTAAATCGTTTCCCAATCACACGGTGGACGATACTCTGGGTTTCCCATGCAAGTTTTAGCTGGAGGAAGAATGCCTTGAACCTGGAGAGTTGGGACCCATGGAATGGGTACCATGCAGTATGACTTCAATGGGTCTGCATTTGCTCACCGAAACACACCAATGCTATCAGCCTGAAGTGTCCAGCCTTATGTCTCAACCAGCTCTGGGTGTAGATGTGTTAAATCCCGGTTGCATCACATGCCCTGAGTGAAT